>NW_027195505.1:115000-174908 GCF_038502225.1 Cherax quadricarinatus | reverse complement strand
TGAGACCTTTGTGTACCAAGTGACCGAATAAAGAGGTGGCTATGAACTCTTTGAAATTATGATGGGAAGGAAGGAGTGAAGCAGAACTCAAAATGGGCTGAATGAGGGTGCGTGGTGAACCTGGTGAACATATTATGATGAGGGAAGAGGTGCTGGGTGGAACCATTTGTGTACCATGATGAGGGAAGAGTGTGCTGGTGAACCTTTGTGTGGCCATGATGAGGGAAGAGGTGTGCTGGTGAACCTTTGTGTACCATGATGAGGGAAGAGGTAAGGGTAGTCCCTTGTGTACCTCAAGTGACGAGGGAAGAGGTGCTGGGTGAACTCAGTACCATGACGAGGGAAAGAGTGTGCCTGGTGAACCTTTAGTAACCACCATTGACGAGGGAAGAGTGTGCCAGAACCTTTGTGGCACTACGACGGGAAGGGAAGGTGCTTGTAACCTGGTGCAACCATTGACGAGGAAGACAGAGATGTGCCAGAACCTCAGGTACCACAGACGAGGGTAAGTGTGCTGGTAACCTTCAGGTACCATGACGGTGGTGAAGTGGTGCCTGGCAGAACATGTGTACCATGACGAGGGAAGAGGACTGGTGAACTTTGGGTAACCATGATGGAGGGAAGAGTGTGCTGGTGAACATGTAATCCATTGACGAGGGAAGAGTGCTGAGAACCCCTGCAACCATGATCAGGAAGGGCGTGTAACAGGAACCCTTGTGCAACGATGAGGGAAGAGCAAGCAGAACCTTGGTGGTAACCAAGACGGGAAGAGGTGCTACAGGAACGTGATGGCCGATGAGGGAAGAGCGGTGCTGCAGGGAACCTTTGTGTACCACCATGATGAGGAAGACAAAGTTGGTTGGAATGTGTAACCATGACGAGGAAGAGTTAAAGCTGGTTAACCTTATACCATGACGAGGAAAGAGTGTGCTACAGGGAACTTTTGTAGTACAATAGAAGAGGGAAGAGTGTGCTGGTGAACCTTTTATATCACCATGACGAGGGAAGAGGTGTTGGTGAAAACCTTTGTGTACCATGATGAGGGAAGAGTGTGCTGGTGAACCCTTGTGTACCATGACAGGGAAAGAGGTTGGTGAACCTGTGTACCATGAAGAGGGGGGAGATGCCGGTTGAACCTTGTGTACCATGATGAGGGAAGAGGTGCTGGTGAACCCTTGGGGTGTAACCATGATTTAGTGTAAAAGAGTTGGTGCTGGTGAACCTTTGTGTACCACGACGAGGTGGAAGAAAGTGTGCTGGTGAACTCAGGTATCATGACGAGGAAGGGTATGCTGGTTGGAACCTTAGTAACCAATGACGAGGGAAGAGGTGCTGGTGAACTGTGGTACCATGACGAGGGAAGAGTGTGCTAGGGTGAACCTTTGTGCACCATGGACGAGGGAAGTGTGCTTGTGAACCTGCAGGCATCATGGCGAGGGAAGAGGTTGCCGCTGGTGAACGTACCATGACGAAGGGGGAAGTGCGCTGGCAACTCAAAAAATTATGATTGAGGTAATAGCGTGGTGCTGGTGAACCTTGTACCACAAGACGAGGGAAGAGTGTGCTGCTGGTGAACCTTCTTGTGCACCTACATGGAGGAAGAGTAAAGGTTAACCTGATTATGGGAACGAGGGAAGAGTGTGCAGGTGGAACCCTTGTGTAACCACAGACGGGAAGATGTGCTGGTGATCCTTGTGTACCACGATTTCAGGGAAGGGGAAGGTGCAGGAACCTGTGCAACACGACGAGGAAGAGTGTTGGCGGTGAACCTTTGTGTACCATGACTGAGGGTTGAAGCGCGCTGCAGAAAAGGCGTAGAACCTTGTGCACCATGAACCGAGGGAAGTGTGCGCTGGTGAACCTTGTGTACCATGAGTGAAAGAGTGTGCTTGGTGAACCTTTGGGAAAATTATGATGGAGAGAAGAGTGTGCTGGAACCTGTGTAACCATGAGATGAGGGAGAAGAGGTGCTGGATAGCCTATTATGACGAGGGAAGAGGTTGGGCTATGAACCTTTATTTTAAGTGACGAGGGAAGAGTGATGCCTGAACCTGTGTACCATATGAGGGAAGAGGTACAGAACTCTTGGTGTAACCATTGACGAGGAAGAGGTGCTGGCAGAACCCCAGTACCAGTGACGAGGGAAGTGTGCTGAGAACTCAGTACCACAGCGACGAGGGAAGAGTGGTGCTGGTGAACCTTTGTATACCATGAGATGAGGGAAGAGCAAGCCAGAACCTATGAAAATCATTATGAGGGAAGAGTGTGCTGGTGAACCTCAGGGTAACTGTATGGACGAGGGAAGAGCGCGTGCTGGTGAACCTTTGTGTACCATGACGAGGGAAGAGTGTTGGTGACCTCAGCAACCATTTACCAGGAAGAGTGTGCTGGTGAAAACCTGTGTACCATGAACGAGGGAAGAGTGTGCTGGTGAATACATAACAAAAAAAGAGACGAGGGAAGAGGTGTGCTGGTGAACCTTGTGTAACCATGACTGAGGAAGAGTGTGCTGGTGAACCATAGATCATGACGGGAAGATCAAGGAGTGTTACTGGTGAACCTTTGTGCACCATTGACCGAAGTGGAAGAGCGTGTTTATGGGAACCCAGTACCATGAGTGAAGGTGCTGGTGAAACCTTTGTATGCATCATGAGACGAGGAAGTGTGCTGGTGAACCTTTGTGTACCATGACGAGGGAAGAGTGTGTGCTGGTGAACCTTTGGTACCATGACGAGGAAGAAAGTGTGTTGGTGAACCTTAGCACCATGACGAGGGAAGTGTGTGCTGGTGAAACCCTTTGTACCATGACGAGGAAGAGTGTGCTGGTGAACCTTGCAAACATGACGAGGAAGTGTGTGCTGGTGAACTGTGCACCATGACGAGGGAAGAGTGTGGCAGAACTCAGCACCATGACGAGGGAAGATATACAGAACCTTGCGTACCACACATTTGAGGAAGAGCGTGCTGGTGAACCTTTAAAAATTATGACGAGGAAGAGTGTGCTGGTGAACTTTTAAAATCAAAGACGAGGGAATAGTGTGCTGGTGAACCTTTGTGTACCATGACGAGGGAAGAGTGTGCTGGTGAACCTTTGCGTACCATGACGAGGGAAGAGTGTGCTGGTGAACCTTTGTGTACCATGACGAGGGAAGAGTGTGCTGGTGAACCTTTGTGTACCATAACGAGGGAAGAGTGTGCTAGTGAACCTTTGTGTACCATGACGAGGTAAGAGTGTGCTGGTGAACCTTTGTGTACCATGACGAGGGAAGAGTGTGCTGGTGAACCTTTGTGTACCATGACGATGGAAGAGTGTGCTGGTGAACCTTTGTGTACCATGACGAGGGAAGAGTGTGCTGGTGAACCTTTGTGTATCATGACGAGGGAAGAGTGTGCTGGTGAACCTTTGTGTCCCATGACGAGGGAAGAGTGTGCTGGTGAACCTTTGCGTATCATATCGAGGGAAGAGTGTGCTGGTGAACCTTTGTGTACCATGACGAGGGAAGAGTGTGCTGGTGAACTTTTGCGTACCATGACGAGGGAAGAGTGTGCTGGTGAACCTTTGTGTACCATGACGTGGGAAGAGTGTGCTGGTGAACCTTTGTGTACCATGACGAGGGAAGAGTGTGCTTGTGAACCTTTGTGTACCATGACGAGGGAAGAGTGTGCTGGCGAACCTTTGTGTACCATGACGAGGGAAGTGTGCTGGTGAACCTTTGTGTACCATGAGGGAAGAGTGTGCTGGTGAACCTTTGTGTACCATGACGAGGGAAGAGTGTGCTGGTGAACCTTTGTGTACCATGACGAGGGAAGAGTGTGCTGGTGAACCTTTGTGTACCATGACGAGGGAAGAGTGTGCTGGTGAACCTTTGTGTACCATGACGAGGGAAGAGTGTGCTGGTGAACCTTTGTGTACCATGACGAGGGAAGAGTGTGCTGGTGAACCTTTGTGTACCATGACGAGGGAAGAGTGTGCTGGTGAACATTTGTGTACCATGACGAGGGAAGAGTGTGCTGGTGAACCTTTGTGTACCATGACGAGGGAAGAGTGTGCTGGTGAACATTTGTGTACCATGACGAGGGAAGAGTGTGCTGGAGAACCTTTGTGTACCATGACGAGGGAAGCGTGTGCTAGTGAACCTTTGTGTACCATGATGAGGGAAGAGTGTGCTGGTGAGCCTTTGTGTACCATGACGAGGGAAGAGTGTGCTGGTGAACCTTTGTGTACCATGATGAGGGAAGAGTGTGCTGGTGAACCTTTGTGTACCATGATGAGGGAAGAGTGTGCTGGTGAACCTTTGTGTACCATGACGAGGGAAGAGTGTGCTGGTTAACCTTTGTGTACCATGACGAGGGAAGAGTGTGCTGGTGAACCTTTGTGTACAATGAAGAGGGAAGAGTGTGCTGGTGAACCTTTGAGTACCATGACGAGGGAAGTGTGTGCTGGTGAACCTTTGTGTACCATGATGAGGGAAGAGTGTGCTGGTGAACCTTTGTGTACCATGATGAGGGAAGAGTGTGCTGGTGAACCTTTGTGTGTACCAATGAGACGAGGAAGAGCAGGCTGGTGAAACTTTTGAGAAAACAGTAATGAGAATAGAGCGTGCCAACCTCTAGCACCATGACAGGAAGAGTGTGCTTGGTGAACCTTAGTACTTTATGAAGAGGGAAGAGTATGCTGGTGAACCTTTGTGTACCATGATGAGGGAAGAGTGTGCTGGTGAACCTTTGTGTACCATGACGAGGGAAGAGTGTGCTGGTGAACCTTTGTGTACCATGACGAGGGAAGAGTGTGCTGGTGAACCTTTGTGTACCATGACGAGGGAAGAGTGTGCTGGTGAACCTTTGTGTACAATGACGAGGGAAGAGTGTGCTGGTGAACCTTTGTGTACCATGACGAGGGAAGAGTGTGCTAGTGAACCTTTGTGTACCATGACGAGGGAAGTGTGTGCTTGTGAACCTTTGTGTACCATGACGAGGGAAGAGTGTGCTGGTGAACATTTGTGTACCATGACGAGGGAAGAGTGTGCTGGTGAACCTTTGTGTACCATGACGAGGGAAGAGTGTGCTGGTGAACCTTTGTGTACCATGACGAGGGAAGAGTGTGCTGGTGAACCTTTGTGTACCATGACGAGGGAAGAGTGTGCTGGTTAACCTTTGTGTACCATGACGAGGGAAGAGTGTGCAGGTGAACCTTTGTGTATCATGACGAGGGAAGAGTGTGCTGGTGATCCTTTGTGTACCATGACGAGGGAAGAGTGTGCTGGTGAACCTTTGTGTACCATGACGAGGGAAGAGTGTGCGGGTGAACCTTTGTGTACCATGACGAGGGAAGAGTGTGCTGGTGAACCTTTGTGTACCATGACGAGGGAAGTGTGCTGGTGAACCTTTGTGTACCATGAGGAAAGAGTGTGCTGGTGAACCTTTGTGTACCATGATGAGAGAAGAGTGTGCTGGTGAACCTTTGTGTACCATGACGAGGGAAGAGTGTGCTGGATAGCCTTTGTGTACCATGACGAGGGAAGAGTGTGCTGGTGAACCTTTGTGTACCATGACGAGGGAAGAGTGTGCTGCTGAACCTTTGTGTACCATGATGAGGGAAGAGTGTGCTGGTGAACCTTTGTGTACCATGACGAGGGAAGAGTGTGTGCTGGTGAACCTTTGTGTACCATGACGAGGGAAGTGTGTGCTGGTGAACCTTTGTGTACCATGACGAGGGAAGAGTGTGCTGGTGAACCTTTGTATACCATGATGAGGGAAGAGTGTGCTTGTGAACCTTTGTGTACCATGACGAGGGAAGAGTGTGCTGGTGAACCTTTGTGTACCATGACGAGGGAAGAGTGTGCTGGTGAACCTTTGTGTACTATGACGAGGGAAGAGTGTGCTGGTGAACCTTTGTGTACCATGACGAGGGAAGAGTGTGCTGGTGAACCTTTGTGTACCATGACGAGGGAAGAGTGTGCTGGTGAACCTTTGTGTACCATGACGAGGGAAGAGTGTGCTGGTGAACCTTTGTGTACCATGACGAGGGAAGAGTGTGCTGGTGAACATTTGTGTACCATGACGAGATAAGAGTGTACTGGTGAACCTTTGTGTACCATGACGAGGGAAGAGTGTGCTGGTGAACCTTTGTGTACCATGACGAGTGAAGAGTGTGCTGGTGAACCTTTGTGTATCATGACGAACCATGACGAGGGAAGAGTGTGCTGGTGAACCTTTGTGTACCATGACGAGGGAAGAGTGTGCTGGTGAACCTTTGTGTACCATGACGAGGGAAGAGTGTGCTGGTGAACCTTTGTGTACCATGACGAGGGAAGAGTGTGCTGGTGAACCTTTGTGTACCATGACGAGGGAAGAGTGTGCTGGTGAACCTTTGTGTACCATGACGAGGGAAGAGTGTGCTGGTGAACCTTTGTGTACCATGACGAGGGAAGAGTGTGCTGGTGAACCTTTGTGTACCATGACGAGGGATGAGTGTGCTGGTGAACCTTTGTGTACCATGACGAGGGAAGAGTGTGCTGGTGAACCTTTGTGTACCATGACGAGGGAAGAGTGTGCTGGTGAACCTTTGTGTACCATGACGAGGGAAGAGTGTGCTGGTGAACCTTTGTGTACCATGACGAGGGAAGAGTGTGCTGGTGAACCTTTGTGTACCATGACGAGGGAAGAGTGTGCTGGTGAACCTTTGTGTACCATGACGAGGGAAGAGTGTGCTGGTGAACCTTTGTGTACCATGACGAGGGAAGAGTGTGCTGGTGAACCTTTGTGTACCATGACGAGGGAAGAGTGTGCTGGTGAACCTTTGTGTACCATGACGAGGGAAGAGTGTACTGGTGAACCTTTGTGTACCATGACGAGGGAAGAGTGTGCTGGTGAACCTTTGTGTACCATGACGAGGGAAGAGTGTGCTGGTGAACCTTTGTGTACCATGACGAGGGAAGAGTGTGCTGGTGAACCTTTGTGTACCATGACGAGGGAAGAGTGTGCTGGTGAACCTTTGTGTACCATGACGAGGGAAGAGTGTGCTGGTGAACCTTTGTGTACCATGACGAGGGAAGAGTGTGCTGGTGAACCTTTGTGTACCATGACGAGGGAAGAGTGTGCTGGTGAACCTTTGTGTACCATGACGAGGGAAGAGTGTGCTGGTGAACCTTTGTGTACCATGACGAGGGAAGAGTGTGCTGGTGAACCTTTGTGTACCATGACGAGGGAAGAGTGTGCTGGTGAACATTTGTGTACCATGACGAGGGAAGAGTGTGCTGGTGAACCTTTGTGTACCATGACGAGGGAAGAGTGTGCTGGTGAACCTTTGTGTACCATGACGAGGGAAGAGTGTGCTGGTGAACCTTTGTGTACCATGACGAGGGAAGAGTGTGCTGGTGAACCTTTGTGTACCATGACGAGGGAAGAGTGTGCTGGTGAACCTTTGTGTACCATGACGAGGGAAGAGTGTGCTGGTGAACCTTTGTGTACCATGACGAGGGAAGAGTGTGCTGGTGAACCTTTGTGTACCATGACGAGGGAAGAGTGTGCTGGTGAACCTTTGTGTACCATGACGAGGGAAGAGTGTGCTGGTGAACCTTTGTGTACCATGACGAGGGAAGAGTGTGCTGGTGAACCTTTGTGTACCATGACGAGGGAAGAGTGTGCTGGTGAACCTTTGTGTACCATGACGAGGGAAGAGTGTGCTGGTGAACCTTTGTGTACCATGACGAGGGAAGAGTGTGCTGGTGAACCTTTGTGTACCATGACGAGGGAAGAGTGTGCTGGTGAACCTTTGTGTACCATGACGAGGGAAGAGTGTGCTGGTGAACCTTTGTGTACCATGACGAGGGAAGAGTGTGCTGGTGAACCTTTGTGTACCATGACGAGGGAAGAGTGT
This sequence comes from Cherax quadricarinatus, assembly GCF_038502225.1. Taxonomy (NCBI): domain Eukaryota; kingdom Metazoa; phylum Arthropoda; class Malacostraca; order Decapoda; family Parastacidae; genus Cherax; species Cherax quadricarinatus. The sequence goes on along the minus strand of NW_027195505.1, from coordinate 167,029 downwards.
GCTGGTGAACCTTTGTGTACCATGACGAGGGAAGAGTGTGCTGGTGAACCTTTGTGTACCATGACGAGGGAAGAGTGTGCTGGTGAACCTTTGTGTACCATGACGAGGGAAGAGTGTGCTGGTGAACCTTTGTGTACCATGACGAGGGAAGAGTGTGCTGGTGAACCTTTGTGTACCATGACGAGGGAAGAGTGTGCTGGTGAACCTTTGTGTACCATGACGAGGGAAGAGTGTGCTGGTGAACCTTTATGTACCATGACGAGGGAAGAGTGTGCTGGTGAACCTTTGTGTACCATGACGAGGGAAGAGTGTGCTGGTGAACCTTTGTGTACCATGACGAGGGAAGAGTGTGCTGGTGAACCTTTGTGTACCATGACGAGGGAAGAGTGTGCTGGTGAACCTTTGTGTACCATGACGAGGGAAGAGTGTGCTGGTGAACCTTTGTGTACCATGACGAGGGAAGAGTGTGCTGGTGAACCTTTGTGTACCATGACGAGGGAAGAGTGTGCTGGTGAACCTTTGTGTACCATGACGAGGGAAGAGTGTGCTGGTGAACCTTTGTGTACCATGACGAGGGAAGAGTGTGCTGGTGAACCTTTGTGTACCATGACGAGGGAAGAGTGTGCTGGTGAACCTTTGTGTACCATGATGAGGGAAGAGTGTGCTGGTGAACCTTTGTGTACCATGACGAGGGAAGAGTGTGCTGGTGAACATTTGTGTACCATGATGAGGGAAGAGTGTGCTGGTGAACCTTTGTGTACCATGATGAGGGAAGAGTGTGCTGGTGAACCTTTGTGTACCATGACGAGGGAAGAGTGTGCTGGTGAACCTTTGTGTACCATGACGAGGGAAGAGTGTGCTGGTGAACCTTTGTGTACCATGAAGAGGGAAGAGTGTGCTGGTGAACCTTTGAGTACCATGACGAGGGAAGAGTGTGCTGGTGAACCTTTGTGTACCATGATGAGGGAAGAGTGTGCTGGTGAACCTTTGTGTACCATGATGAGGGAAGAGTGTGCTGGTGAACCTTTGTGTACCATGATGAGGGAAGAGTGTGCTGGTGAACCTTTGTGTACCATGATGAGGGAAGAGTGTGCTGGTGAACCTTTGTGTACCATGACGAGGGAAGAGTGTGCTGGTGAACCTTTGTGTACCATGACGAGGGAAGAGTGTGCTGGTGAACCTTTGTGTACCATGACGAGGGAAGAGTGTGCTGGTGAACCTTTGTGTACCATGACGAGGGAAGAGTGTGCTGGTGAACCTTTGTGTACCATGACGAGGGAAGAGTGTGCTGGTGAACCTTTGTGTACCATGACGAGGGAAGAGTGTGCTGGTGAACCTTTGTGTACCATGACGAGGGAAGAGTGTGCTGGTGAACCTTTGTGTACCATGACGAGGGAAGAGTGTGCTGGTGAACCTTTGTGTACCATGACGAGGGAAGAGTGTGCTGGTGAACCTTTGTGTACCATGACGAGGGAAGAGTGTGCTGGTGAACCTTTGTGTACCATGACGAGGGAAGAGTGTGCTGGTGAACCTTTGTGTACCATGACGAGGGAAGAGTGTGCTGGTGAACCTTTGTGTACCATGACGAGGGAAGAGTGTGCTGGTGAACCTTTGTGTACCATGACGAGGGAAGAGTGTGCTGGTGAACCTTTGTGTACCATGACGAGGGAAGAGTGTGCTGGTGAACCTTTTTGTACCATGACGAGGGAAGAGAGTGCTGGTGAACCTTTGTGTACCTTGACGAGGGAAGAGTGTGCTGGTGAACCTTTGTGTACCATGACGAGGGAAGAGTGTGCTGGTGAACCTTTGTGTACCATGATGAGGGAAGAGTGTGCTGGTGAACCTTTGTGTACCATGACGAGGGAAGAGTGTGCTGGTGAACCTTTGTGTACCATGACGAGGGAAGAGTGTGCTGGTGAACCTTTGTGTACCATGACGAGGGAAGAGTGTGCTGGTGAACCTTTGTGTACCATGACGAGGGAAGAGTGTGCTGGTGAACCTTTGTGTACCATGATGAGGGAAGAGTGTGCTGGTGAACCTTTGTGTACCATGACGAGGGAAGAGTGTGCTGGTGAACCTTTGTGTACCATGACGAGGGAAGAGTGTGCTGGTGAACCTTTGTGTACCATGACGAGGGAAGAGTGTGCTGGTGAACCTTTGTGTACCATGACGAGGGAAGAGTGTGCTGGTGAACCTTTGTGTACCATGACGAGGGAAGAGTGTGCTGGTGAACCTTTGTGTACCATGACGAGGGAAGAGTGTGCTGGTGAACCTTTGTGTACCATGACGAGGGAAGAGTGTGCTGGTGAACCTTTGTGTACCATGACGAGGGAAGAGTGTGCTGGTGAACCTTTGTGTACCATGACGAGGGAAGAGTGTGCTGGTGAACCTTTGTGTACCATGACGAGGGAAGAGTGTGCTGGTGAACCTTTGTGTACCATGACGAGGGAAGAGTGTGCTGGTGAACCTTTGTGTACCATGACGAGGGAAGAGTGTGCTGGTGAACCTTTGTGTACCATGACGAGGGAAGAGTGTGCTGGTGAACCTTTGTGTACCATGACGAGGGAAGAGTGTGCTGGTGAACCTTTGTGTACCATGACGAGGGAAGAGTGTGCTGGTGAACCTTTGTGTACCATGACGAGGGAAGAGTGTGCTGGTGAACCTTTGTGTACCATGACGAGGGAAGAGTGTGCTGGTGAACCTTTGTGTACCATGACGAGGGAAGAGTGTGCTGGTGAACCTTTGTGTACCATGACGAGGGAAGAGTGTGCTGGTGAACCTTTGTGTACCATGACGAGGGAAGAGTGTGCTGGTGAACCTTTGTGTACCATGACGAGGGAAGAGTGTGCTGGTGAACCTTTGTGTACCATGACGAGGGAAGAGTGTGCTGGTGAACCTTTGTGTACCATGACGAGGGAAGAGTGTGCTGGTGAACCTTTGTGTACCATGACGAGGGAAGAGTGTGCTGGTGAACCTTTGTGTACCATGACGAGGGAAGAGTGTGCTGGTGAACCTTTGTGTACCATGACGAGGGAAGAGTGTGCTGGTGAACCTTTGTGTACCATGACGAGGGAAGAGTGTGCTGGTGAACCTTTGTGTACCATGACGAGGGAAGAGTGTGCTGGTGAACCTTTGTGTACCATGACGAGGGAAGAGTGTGCTGGTGAACCTTTGTGTACCATGACGAGGGAAGAGTGTGCTGGTGAACCTTTGTGTACCATGACGAGGGAAGAGTGTGCTGGTGAACCTTTGTGTACCATGACGAGGGAAGAGTGTGCTGGTGAACCTTTGTGTACCATGACGAGGGAAGAGTGTGCTGGTGAACCTTTGTGTACCATGACGAGGGAAGAGTGTGCTGGTGAACCTTTGTGTACCATGACGAGGGAAGAGTGTGCTGGTGAACCTTTGTGTACCATGACGAGGGAAGAGTGTGCTGGTGAACCTTTGTGTACCATGACGAGGGAAGAGTGTGCTGGTGAACCTTTGTGTACCATGACGAGGGAAGAGTGTGCTGGTGAACCTTTGTGTACCATGACGAGGGAAGAGTGTGCTGGTGAACCTTTGTGTACCATGACGAGGGAAGAGTGTGCTGGTGAACCTTTGTGTACCATGACGAGGGAAGAGTGTGCTGGTGAACCTTTGTGTACCATGACGAGGGAAGAGTGTGCTGGTGAACCTTTGTGTACCATGACGAGGGAAGAGTGTGCTGGTGAACCTTTGTGTACCATGACGAGGGAAGAGTGTGCTGGTGAACCTTTGTGTACCATGACGAGGGAAGAGTGTGCTGGTGAACCTTTGTGTACCATGACGAGGGAAGAGTGTGCTGGTGAACCTTTGTGTACCATGACGAGGGAAGAGTGTGCTGGTGAACCTTTGTGTACCATGACGAGGGAAGAGTGTGCTGGTGAACCTTTGTGTACCATGACGAGGGAAGAGTGTGCTGGTGAACCTTTGTGTACCATGACGAGGGAAGAGTGTGCTGGTGAACCTTTGTGTACCATGACGAGGGAAGAGTGTGCTGGTGAACCTTTGTGTACCATGACGAGGGAAGAGTGTGCTGGTGAACCTTTGTGTACCATGACGAGGGAAGAGTGTGCTGGTGAACCTTTGTGTACCATGACGAGGGAAGAGTGTGCTGGTGAACCTTTGTGTACCATGACGAGGGAAGAGTGTGCTGGTGAACCTTTGTGTACCATGACGAGGGAAGAGTGTGCTGGTGAACCTTTGTGTACCATGACGAGGGAAGAGTGTGCTGGTGAACCTTTGTGTACCATGACGAGGGAAGAGTGTGCTGGTGAACCTTTGTGTACCATGACGAGGGAAGAGTGTGCTGGTGAACCTTTGTGTACCATGACGAGGGAAGAGTGTGCTGGTGAACCTTTGTGTACCATGACGAGGGAAGAGTGTGCTGGTGAACCTTTGTGTACCATGACGAGGGAAGAGTGTGCTGGTGAACCTTTGTGTACCATGACGAGGGAAGAGTGTGCTGGTGAACCTTTGTGTACCATGACGAGGGAAGAGTGTGCTGGTGAACCTTTGTGTACCATGACGAGGGAAGAGTGTGCTGGTGAACCTTTGTGTACCATGACGAGGGAAGAGTGTGCTGGTGAACATTTGTGTACCATGACGAGGGAAGAGTGTTCTGGTGAACCTTTGTGTACCATGACGAGGGAAGAGTGTGCTGGTGAACATTTGTGTATCATGACGAGGGAAGAGTGTGCTGGAGAACCTTTGTGTACCATGACGAGGGAAGCGTGTGCTGGTGAACCTTTGTGTACCATGATGAGGGAAGAGTGTGCTGGTGAACCTTTGTGTACCATGACGAGGGAAGAGTGTGCTGGTGAACGTTTGTGTACCATGATGAGGGAAGAGTGTGCTGGTGAACCTTTGTGTACCATGATGAGGGAAGAGTGTGCTGGTGAACCTTTGTGTACCATGACGAGGGAAGAGTGTGCTGGTTAACCTTTGTGTACCATGACGAGGGAAGAGTGTGCTGGTGAACCTTTGTGTACAATGAAGAGGGAAGAGTGTGCTGGTGAACCTTTGAGTACCATGACGAGGGAAGAGTGTGCTGGTGAACCTTTGTGTACCATGATGAGGGAAGAGTGTGCTGGTGAACCTTTGTGTACCATGATGAGGGAAGAGTGTGCTGGTGAACCTTTGTGTACCATGAAGAGGGAAGAGTATGCTGGTGAACCTTTGTGTACCATGATGAGGGAAGAGTGTGCTGGTGAACCTTTGTGTACCATGACGAGGGAAGAGTGTGCTGGTGAACCTTTGTGTACCATGACGAGGGAAGAGTGTGCTGGTGAACCTTTGTGTACCATGACGAGGGAAGAGTGTGCTGGTGAACCTTTGTGTACAATGACGAGGGAAGAGTGTGCTGGTGAACCTTTGTGTACCATGACGAGGGAAGAGTGTGCTAGTGAACCTTTGTGTACCATGACGAGGGAAGTGTGTGCTTGTGAACCTTTGTGTACCATGACGAGGGAAGAGTGTGCTGGTGAACATTTGTGTACCATGACGAGGGAAGAGTGTGCTGGTGAACCTTTGTGTACCATGACGAGGGAAGAGTGTGCTGGTGAACCTTTGTGTACCATGACGAGGGAAGAGTGTGCTGGTGAACCTTTGTGTACCATGACGAGGGAAGAGTGTGCTGGTTAACCTTTGTGTACCATGACGAGGGAAGAGTGTGCAGGTGAACCTTTGTGTACCATGACGAGGGAAGAGTGTGCTGGTGATCCTTTGTGTACCATGACGAGGGAAGAGTGTGCTGGTGAACCTTTGTGTACCATGACGAGGGAAGAGTGTGCGGGTGAACCTTTGTGTACCATGACGAGGGAAGAGTGTGCTGGTGAACCTTTGTGTACCATGACGAGGGAAGTGTGCTGGTGAACCTTTGTGTACCATGAGGAAAGAGTGTGCTGGTGAACCTTTGTGTACCATGATGAGAGAAGAGTGTGCTGGTGAACCTTTGTGTACCATGACGAGGGAAGAGTGTGCTGGATAGCCTTTGTGTACCATGACGAGGGAAGAGTGTGCTGGTGAACCTTTGTGTACCATGACGAGGGAAGAGTGTGCTGCTGAACCTTTGTGTACCATGATGAGGGAAGAGTGTGCTGGTGAACCTTTGTGTACCATGACGAGGGAAGAGTGTGCTGGTGAACCTTTGTGTACCATGACGAGGGAAGTGTGTGCTGGTGAACCTTTGTGTACCATGACGAGGGAAGAGTGTGCTGGTGAACCTTTGTATACCATGATGAGGGAAGAGTGTGCTTGTGAACCTTTGTGTACCATGACGAGGGAAGAGTGTGCTGGTGAACCTTTGTGTACCATGACGAGGGAAGAGTGTGCTGGTGAACCTTTGTGTACTATGACGAGGGAAGAGTGTGCTGGTGAACCTTTGTGTACCATGACGAGGGAAGAGTGTGCTGGTGAACCTTTGTGTACCATGACGAGGGAAGAGTGTGCTGGTGAACCTTTGTGTACCATGACGAGGGAAGAGTGTGCTGGTGAACCTTTGTGTACCATGACGAGGGAAGAGTGTGCTGGTGAACATTTGTGTACCATGACGAGATAAGAGTGTACTGGTGAACCTTTGTGTACCATGACGAGGGAAGAGTGTGCTGGTGAACCTTTGTGTACCATGACGAGTGAAGAGTGTGCTGGTGAACCTTTGTGTATCATGACGAGGGAAGAGTGTGCTGGTGAACCTTTGTGTACCATGACGAGGGAAGAGTGTGCTGGTGAACCTTTGTGTACCATGACGAGGGAAGAGTGTGCTGGTGAACCTTTGTGTACCATGACGAGGGAAGTGTGTGCTGGTGAACCTTTGTGTACCATGACGAGGGAAGAGTGTGCTGGTGAACCTTTGTGTACCATGACGAGGGAAGTGTGTGCTGGTGAACCTTTGTGTACCATGACGAGGGAAGAGTGTGCTGGTGAACCTTTGTGTACCATGACGAGGGAAGAGTATGCTGGTGAACCTTTGTGTACCATGACGAGGGAAGAGTGTGCTGGTGAACCTTTGTGTACCATGACGAGGGAAGAGTGTGCTGGTGAACCTTTGTGTACCATGACGAGGGAATAGTGTGCTGGTGAACCTTTGTGTACCATGACGAGGGAAGAGTGTGCTGGTGAACCTTTGCGTACCATGACGAGGGAAGAGTGTGCTGGTGAACCTTTGTGTACCATGACGAGGGAAGAGTGTGCTGGTGAACCTTTGTGTACCATGACGAGGGAAGAGTGTGCTGGTGAACCTTTGTGTACCATGACGAGGGAAGAGTGTGCTGGTGAACCTTTGTGTACCATGACGAGGGAAGAGTGTGCTGGTGAACCTTTGTGTACCATGACGAGGGAAGAGTGTGCTGGTGAACCTTTGTGTACCATGACGAGGGAAGAGTGTGCTGGTGAACCTTTGTGTATCATGACGAGGGAAGAGTGTGCTGGTGAACCTTTGTGTACCATGACGAGGGAAGAGTGTGCTGGTGAACCTTTGTGTACCATGACGAGGGAAGAGTGTGCTGGTGAACCTTTGTGTACCATGACGAGGGAAGAGTGTGCTGGTGAACCTTTGTGTACCATGACGAGGGAAGAGTGTGCTGGTGAACCTTTGTGTACCATGACGAGGGAAGAGTGTGCTGGTGAACCTTTGTGTACCATGACGAGGGAAGAGTGTGCTGGTGAACCTTTGTGTACCATGACGAGGGAAGAGTGTGCTGGTGAACCTTTGTGTACCATGACGAGGGAAGAGTGTGCTGGTGAACCTTTGTGTACCATGACGAGGGAAGAGTGTGCTGGTGAACCTTTGTGTACCATGACGAGGGAAGAGTGTGCTGGTGAACCTTTGTGTACCATGACGAGGGAAGAGTGTGCTGGTGAACCTTTGTGTACCATGACGAGGGAAGAGTGTGCTGGTGAACCTTTGTGTACCATGACGAGGGAAGAGTGTGCTGGTGAACCTTTGTGTACCATGACGAGGGAAGAGTGTGCTGGTGAACCTTTGTGTACCATGACGAGGGAAGAGTGTGCTGGTGAACCTTTGTGTACCATGACGAGGGAAGAGTGTGCTGGTGAACCTTTGTGTACCATGACGAGGGAAGAGTGTGCTGGTGAACCTTTGTGTACCATGACGAGGGAAGAGTGTGCTGGTGAACCTTTGTGTACCATGACGAGGGAAGAGTGTGCTGGTGAACCTTTGTGTACCATGACGAGGGAAGAGTGTGCTGGTGAACCTTTGTGTACCATGACGAGGGAAGAGTGTGCTGGTGAACCTTTGTGTACCATGATGAGGGAAGAGTGTGCTGGTGAACCTTTGTGTACCATGATGAGGGAAGAGTGTGCTGGTGAACCTTTGTGTACCATGACGAGGGAAGAGTGTGCTGGTGAACCTTTGTGTACCATGACGAGGGAAGAGTGTGCTGGTGAACCTTTGTGTACCATGACGAGGGAAGAGTGTGCTGGTGAACCTTTGTGTACCATGACGAGGGAAGAGTGTGCTGGTGAACCTTTGTGTACCATGATGAGGGAAGAGTGTGCTGGTGAACCTTTGTGTACCATGATGAGGGAAGAGTGTGCTGGTGAACCTTTGTGTACCATGACGAGGGAAGAGTGTGCTGGTGAACCTTTGTGTACCATGACGAGGGAAGAGTGTGCTGGTGAACCTTTGTGTACCATGACGAGGGAAGAGTGTGCTGGTGAACCTTTGTGTACCATGACGAGGGAAGAGTGTGCTGGTGAACCTTTGTGTACCATGACGAGGGAAGAGTGTGCTGGTGAACCTTTGTGTACCATGACGAGGGAAGAGTGTGCTGGTGAACCTTTGTGTACCATGACGAGGGAAGAGTGTGCTGGTGAACCTTTGTGTACCATGACGAGGGAAGAGTGTGCTGGTGAACCTTTGTGTACCATGACGAGGGAAGAGTGTGCTGGTGAACCTTTGTGTACCATGACGAGGGAAGAGTGTGCTGGTGAACCTTTGTGTACCATGACGAGGGAAGAGTGTGCTGGTGAACCTTTGTGTACCATGACGAGGGAAGAGTGTGCTGGTGAACCTTTGTGTACCATGACGAGGGAAGAGTGTGCTGGTGAACCTTTGTGTACCATGACGAGGGAAGAGTGTGCTGGTGAACCTTTGTGTACCATGACGAGGGAAGAGTGTGCTGGTGAACCTTTGTGTACCATGACGAGGGAAGAGTGTGCTGGTGAACCTTTGTGTACCATGACGAGGGAAGAGTGTGCTGGTGAACCTTTGTGTACCATGACGAGGGAAGAGTGTGCTGGTGAACCTTTGTGTACCATGACGAGGGAAGAGTGTGCTGGTGAACCTTTGTGTACCATGACGAGGGAAGAGTGTGCTGGTGAGCCTTTGTGTACCATGACGAGGGAAGAGTGTGCTGGTGAACCTTTGTGTACCATGACGAGGGAAGAGTGTGCTGCTGAACCTTTGTGTACCATGATGAGGGAAGAGTGTGCTGGTGAACCTTTGTGTACCATGACGAGGGAAGAGTGTGCTGGTGAACCTTTGTGTACCATGACGAGGGAAGAGTGTGCTGGTGAACCTTTGTGTACCATGACGAGGGAAGAGTGTGCTGGTGAACCTTTGTGTACCATGATGAGGGAAGAGTGTGCTGGTGAACCTTTGTGTACCATGATGAGGGAAGAGTGTGCTGGTGAACCTTTGTGTACCATGACGAGGGAAGAGTGTGCTGGTGAACCTTTGTGTACTATGACGAGGGAAGAGTGTGCTGGTGAACCTTTGTGTACCATGACGAGGGAAGAGTGTGCTGGTGAACCTTTGTGTACCATGACGAGGGAAGAGTGTGCTGGTGAACCTTTGTGTACCATGACGAGGGAAGAGTGTGCTGGTGAACCTTTGTGTACCATGAGGAGGGAAGAGTGTGCTGGTGAACATTTGTGTACCATGACGAGGGAAGAGTGTACTGGTGAACCTTTGTGTACCATGACGAGGGAAGAGTGTGCTATTGAACCTTTGTGTACCATGACGAGTGAAGAGTGTGCTGGTGAACCTTTGTGTATCATGACGAGGGAAGAGTGTGCTGGTGAACCTTTGTGTACCATGACGAGGGAAGAGTGTGCTGGTGAACCTTTGTGTACCATGACGAGGGAAGAGTGTGCTGGTGAACCTTTGTGTACCATGACGAGGGAAGTGTGTGCTGGTGAACCTTTGTGTACCATGACGAGGGAAGAGTGTGCTGGTGAACCTTTGTGTACCATGACGAAGGAAGAGTGTGCTGGTGAACCTTTGTGTACCATGACGAGGGAAGAGTGTGCTGGTGAACCTTTGTGTACCATGACGAGGGAAGAGTGTGCTGGTGAACCTTTGTGTACCATGATGAGGGAAGAGTGTGCTGGTGAACCTTTGTGTACCATGATGAGGGAAGAGTGTGCTGGTGAACCTTTGTGTACCATGACGAGGGAAGAGTGTGCTGGTGAACCTTTGTGTACCATGACGAGGGAAGTGTGCTGGTGAACCTTTGTGTACCATGACGAGGGAAGAGTGAAGAGGTGTTTAGAACCTTGTGTACCTATGATGAGGGAAGAGCAAAGTGGTGGAACCTTTGTGGTACCAAGTGACGAGGGAAGTGTGCGCGGGTGAACCTATGTGTACCATGAGGGGAAGAGGTGCTGCGGAACCTTTGTGTACCAAGTGACGAGGAAGAGTGTAAAGCCAGAACCTTTGTGTACCATGACGAGGGAAGATTGTGGAATTGTGAACCTTTGTGTACCATGGAACCGAGGGGAAGAGTGTGCTTGAACCTTGGTGTACCATGACGGGGGAAGGGAAGTGTGTGTTTAGAACCTTCTTGCGTACCATGAACCCGAGGGAAGTGTGTGCTTGTGAACCTGTGTAACCATGACGGGAAGGGGAGAGTGTGCTTGTGAACCTGTGTAACCATGACGAGGTGGAGGTGCCTTAAGAACCTTGTGTACCATGACATGGGTGAAGAGGTGCTTAGAACCTGTGTACCATGACCCGAGGGAAGAGTGTGGATAGTCCACCTGTGTTACCATGGGAACGAGGGCGGGGGAAGCTTAGAACTTCGCCAAATTTTAAGCATAGGGAAGAGGTGAATTGGTGAACGTGTACCATGACGATGGAAGGAGTGTGCTTAGAACCTCGTGTACCATGACAAGGGAAGAGTGTGATGGTGAAATATTTGTGTACCATGACGAGGGGAAGTGTGTAGCTAGAACTGTGCACCATGAACCGCGGGAAGTGTGTGCTTGTGAACCTTTGTGGGTAACCATGACGGAGGGAAGTGAGTGTTTGTGAACTCCTTGGTGTACCATGGAACCGAGGTAAGTGTGTGCCTTGTGGAACCTGTGTACCAAGGACGGGAAGGGAAGCGTGTGCTTGTGAACCTTTGTGTACCATGACGATAAGAGGTGCTTGTGAACCTTTGTGTACCATGACGAGGGAAGAGGTGGCCGAACCCTCTGTGTACCATGACGAAGAAGTGTGTGCTTTCAGAACCTTGGCGTAACATGACGATGGAAGAGTGTGCTTGTGAACCTTTCGTGTACCTATGACGAGGGAAGTGTGTGTTTGTGAACCTTGTGTACCATGACGAGGGAAGGTGTTTGTGAACCCTAGTATCATGACGAGGGAAGTGTGTGCTTAAGAACCTGTATCATGACAAGGGAAGAGGTACTTGTGGAGCCTAAAATTATGACGAGGGAAGAGGTGCTTAGAACCTTGTGTACCATGGAACCCGAGGGATGAGGTGTGCTAGAACCCTTGTGTACCATGACGTGAGGGGAAGAGTGTACTTGTGGGAACCTTTGTGTAACCATTGACGAAGGAATGAGGTAAGCTTGTGGAACCTCTGTGTACCATGACGAGGGTGGAGGGTGCTTAAGAACCTTGTGTACCCATGACGAGGGAAGAGTGTGCTTGTGAACCTTGTGGTACCATGACGAGGGCGAAGAGGTGTGCTTGTGAACCTTGTGTACCATGACGAGGGATGAGGTGCTGTGAACCCTTTTTGTGTACCATGAACCCGAGGGGAAGAGTTGTGTTTAGAACTTTAGTACCATGACGATGGGAAGAGTGTGCTTGTGAACCTCTGTGTACCATGACGAGGGGAAGAGGTGCTTGTGGAAACCTCGTGTACCATGACGAGGGAAGAGGTGAATGGTGAACCTTTGTGTAACCATGACGAGGGAAGAGTGTGCTTGTGAACCTTGTGTACTCATGACGATGGGGAAGAGTGTGATGGTGAACCTGTGTACTATGACCGAGGGAAGAGGTTGCTGTGAACCTTTGTGTACCATTGACGAGTGGAAGAGTGTGTTTAGAACCTTTTGGTGTAACCATGACGAGGGAAGAGTTGTGCTTGTGAACCTGTGTACTTATGACGAGGGAAGAGTGTGATATGATGAACCTTGTGTACCATTGACGAGGTAAGAGGTGCCTTTGTGAACCTGTGTACCAATGGACGATTGAAGTGTGTGATGGTGAACTCAGGTACCACGGAACGAGCGAAGAGTGGTGGATGATAAACCTTTGTGTACCATGACGATGGGAAGAGTGTGCTTGTCAACCTATGTACCATGAACCGAGGAAGTTGTGCTTGTGAACCTTGTGCACCATGACGAGGGAAGTGTGTGTTTGTGAACCCCCTTTGTGGTACCATGACGAGGGGAAGTGTGTGTTTAGAACCTGTGTACCATGTCGAGGGAAGAGTGTGCTTGTGAAACCTTGGTGTACAATGACGAGGGAAGAGTGTGATGGTGAACCTTTGTGTACCATGACGAGGGGAAGGAGTGTGTCAGGAACCTTCGTGTACCATGACGAGGGAAGAGTGGTGATGGTGAACCTTGTGTACCAAAGTGACGAGGGAAGAGTGTGTGCTTGTGGAACTTTGTGTAACCATGACTAGGGAAGAGGTGAAGCCCTGAAACCCTTTGTGTACCATGACGAGAGAAGGGTGTTCTGTGAACTCAAAACAAGAGGGAAGAGGTGTTTGTGAACCTTTGTATACCATGACGAAGGAAGAGTGTGCCTTTAGGAACCTTTGTGTACCATGACGATGGAAGAGTGCTTGTGAACCTGTGTAAGTAATGACCGAGGAAGAGGTTGTGTGAAAACCTTCTGTACCATGACGAGGGAAGAGGTGATGGTGAACCTTGTGTAACCTTGACGAGGGAAGAGGTGCTTAGAACCTTGGTGTACCATGATGAGGCAAAGGGGGTGTGTGTTTAAGGAACCCAGGCCCATGACGAGGGAAGTGGTGTGCTTGTGAACCTTGTGTACCATGACCGAGGGAAGAGGTGCTTGTGAACCCTTTTGTGTACCATGGGACGGGGAAGAGTGCTTGTGAACCTTTGTGGTGCCAATGAAGAGGGAAGAGTGTGATGGTGAACTTCAGGTACCTCATGACGAAGGGAAGGAGGTGGATGGAGAACCTGTACCATGACGAGGGGAAGAGTGTGCTTGTGGAGCCTTGTGTAACCATTGACGAGAGAAGAGTGGTGGATGGTGAACCTGTGTACCATGACGAGGGAAGCGTGTGCTTATGGAACCTTGTGTACCATGACCGAGGGAAGGGTTGTGGATGGTGAACCTAATGTATTTATGGGAACGAGGGAAGGAGTTTGCTTGTGAACCTTGGTAACCCATTGACGATGAGAGTGTGATGGTGAACATTTGTGTACCATGGAACGATGGAAGAGTGTGCTGTGAACCTCAAAAAATTGGCCCTGACGAGGGAAGAGGTGATGGTGAACTCGTGCAATTATGGACGAGGGAAGTGGTGTGTTTGTGGAACTGTGTAACCATGAGACCGAGGGAAGTATATGTGTGACCATTGTGTACCATGACGAGGGAAGTGTGTGTTTTTGAACCTTTGGTGTAACCATGACGAGGGAAGTGTGTGCTTGTGAACCTTGTGTACAATGACGAGGGAAGAGGTGCTTGTGAACCTTTGTGTACCATGGACGAGGGATGAGTGGTGCTTTTTGTGAACCCTTGTGTACCATGACGATGGAAGAGTGTAACTTAAAGGAACCTGGTGTAACCGGCGACGAGGGGAAGAGTTGTGCTTGTGAACCCTGTGTACCATGACGAGGGAAGAGGTGTGCTTGTGAACCTAGTACTTACATGACGAGGGGGAAGAGGTGCTTAAGAACCTGTGTACCATGACGAGGGAAGGTGGCGACGGTGAAACCTAGTACCATTGACGATGAAGAGTGTGCCTTAGAGCCTGTGTACCATGATGAGGGAAGATTGTGATTGTGAACCTGTGTACCATGACGAAGGGAAGAGGTGCTTGTGGAACCTTGGTGTACCAGACGAGGGAAGTGTGTGTTTAGAACTCTGGCGCACCATGAACGAAGGGAAGTGGTGTGCTTGTGAACCTCAGGTAACCATGACCGAGGGGAGAGTGTGGCTTCAGGAACCTTTGTGTACCATGACGAGGAGGAGTGCTTGTGAACCTTGTGTACCATGGCGACATGTGAAGAGGTGCTTGTGAACCTTTGTGTACCAAGGACGAGGGAAGAGTGTGATAGTCAACCTTGTGTACCATGGAACGAGGGAAGTGTGTGCTTGTGGAACCTCGTGTACCATGGAACCAAGGGAAGAGTTGTGATGGTGAACGTTTTTGTACCATGACGAGGGAAGAGTGGTGTGCTTGTAAGAACCCTCTGGTGTACCATGACGAAGGAAGTGTGTGCCCCTAGAACCTTGTGTACCATGACGAGGGAAGAGGTGTGATGGAGAACCTTGTGTAACCATGACGAGGGAAGCGATGGTGAACCTCAGGTATCATGACGATGGAAGAGTTGTGCTTTGTGGCCCTTGTGTACCATGACGAGGGGCGGAAGCTTAGAACCCTGTGTACCATTGACGAAGGAAGTGCTTGTGAACCTGTGTACTACAGGGAACGAGTAGGAAAGAGTGTGATGGCGAACTGCGGTAACCATTGACGATGGAAGAGTGTGCTTGTGAACCTTGTGTGTAACCATGACGAGGAGAGTGTATGGGTTTGTGAACCCTCTGTGTACTATGACGAGGGAAGTAAAGCTTTGTGAACCTCAGCGTACCATGACGAGGGGAAGAGGTACTTGAGGGAACCTTTGTGTACCATAACGAGGGAAGAGGTGTTTGTGGAACCTTCTGTGTACCATGACGAGGGTAGAGGTGCTTAGAACCTAAAAATCATGACGATGGAAGAGGTGGACAGAACCTTGGGTGTACCATGACGATGGAAGAGTGTGTCAGGAACCTCGTGTACCATGACGAGGGAAGAGTGTGATGGTGAACCTTGCGTACCATGACGAGGGAAGTGTGTGCTTCTGAACCTTTGGTGTACCATTGATGAGGGAAGTGTGCCTTTGTGAACCTTGTGTACAATGACGAGGGAAGTGTGTGTTTGTGAACCTTTGTGTACCATGACGAGGGAAGTTGTGTGCTTGTGAAACCTTTGTGTACCAATGTCGAGGGACGAGGAGTGATGGTGAAACCTGTGTTACCATGAACCCGAGGGGAAGAGGTGCTTGTGGGAGCCTTAGGGTTCCATAAAGAGGGAAGAGGTGCTTGTGAACCTGTGTACCATGACGGAAGGATGGAGTGTGCTTGTGAACCTCTGTGTACCATGACCGAGGGAAAGAGGTGTTTGTGGAACCTTGTGTACCATGACCAGGGAAGAGTTATGCTTGTGGAACCTTTTTGTGTACCATGACGAGGGAAGAGGTTGTCAGAACCTAGTAATATGACGAGGGAAGAGGTGTGCTTGTGAACCCTGTGTACCCATGACGGAAGGGAAGGAGGTGATGGTGAACCTTTGTGTGTAACCCAATTGACGAGGGAAGAGGTGCTTAGAACCTTGTGTACCATGACGATGTAAGGAAGAGGCAGATGGTGAACCATTGTGTAACCATTGACGAGGGAAGAGTGTTCTGTGAACCTGTGTACCAATGACGAGGGAAGAGTGTGCTTCTAGAACCTTTGTGTACCATGAGGGAAGAGGTGTTTAAGCCAAGAACCTTTTGTGTACCTAAGTGACGGGAATGAAGTGGTGGCTTGTGTCCTTGTGTACCATGACGAGGGAAGAGGTGTGCTTGTGAAACCCTTGTGTACCAAGGTGACGAGGGAAGAGGTGTGCTGATGAACCTTTGTGTAGCCATGACGAGGGTAAGAGGTGTGCTTGTGAACCTTTGTGTACCATGACGTGTGTGGGAAGTGTGTGATGGTGAACCTTGTGTACCTCGACGATGGGAAGAGTGTGCTGATGAACCTTCCAGAAAAATACCATGACGATGGCAAGTGGTGTGTGTGAACCTATGTACCATGATGAGGGAAGTGTGTGCTTGTGGAACCTTTGTGTACCATGCGACGAGGGAAGTGTGTGCTTTGTGAACCTTTTGTGTACCAATGACGGGGGAAGGGAAGGTGCTTGTGAACCTTGTGAACCTTGCTACCATGTCGAGGGAAGAGTGTGGCTTGGTGAAAACCTCTTGTGTACCATGACGAGGGAAGAGGATGGGTGGAAGTTGTTGTACCTCATGACGAGGGAAGAGTGTGTGCTTGTGGAAGCCTTCGTGTACTCCATGACGAGGGGAAGAAGGAGTGGTGGAACCTGGTGAACCTGATTCCAAGTGACGAGGGAAGAGGCGTGAACCTGTGTACCAAGGACTTAGGGAAGAGTGTGGAAGCTGGAACCTTTGTGTACCATGACGAGGGAAGGGAAGGGTGTGATGGTGAACCCTTTTATGTAATGCCATGACGGGAAGGGAAGGAGTGCTTTGTGAACCTTTTTGTGTACCTAAGTGATGATGGGAAGAGGTGGTTGATGGTGGAACATCGTGTACCATGACGATGGGGAAGAGGTGGTTGTCATGCAAGAACCTTCGTAGTATAAGCGACGAGGGGAAGAGGTGCTTGGTGAACCTCCTTGTGTACCTATGACGAGGGAAGTGTGTGATGGTGAACCTTTAGTGTACCATGACGAGGGCGATGTGCTTGGTGAACCATTGTGTAAGCCATGACGAGGGCAAGCGTGTGTGTGAACCTTTTGTGTACCTCATGATGAGGGGAAGTGTGTGCTTGTGAACTGTGTACAATGGATGAGGGAAGAGGTGTGCCTTGTGAACCTTTGTGTACCATATGACGTGGGAATGAGTGTGATGGTTAAAAAAGAACCCTTTGTGTACCTATGACGATGGGAAGAGTGTGCTTGTGAACCTTTCGTGTACCTTATGACGAGGGAAGAGGTGCTTGGTGAACCTCTGTGTACCTCATGACGAGGGGAAGAGGCTTGTGAACCTGTGGAAACCATGTGTACCGATGGAACGAGGGGAAGCTGAACCTTGTGTACCGTGTCGAGAGAAGGTGCTAAGAACCTTTTGTGTGGGCACCATGACGGGAAGGGAAGTGGTGACTTTGGGTGAAACCTTTTGTGTACCATGACGAGGGCCGCAGGAGTGTGCTTGTGAAGCCTTTTGTGTACCATGACGAGGGAAGAGTGTGCTTGGTGAAACCTTGTGTTAACCATGGACGAGGGAAGAGTGTGATGGTGGAACCTTTGTGTACCTGCATGACGAGGGGAAGAGGTAAGCTGGTGAACCTTGTGGTTACCTGAACCTTTAGGAAGAAAAGCTTGTAACTTCTTATGACGAGGGCGAAGTGTGTGGTAGAACCTTTGTGTACCATGGACGGACGGGAAGGGGAAGGTAAAAGCTTGCGAACCTGTGTACCATGACGAGGGGAAGAGGTGTGATTGCGGTGAACCTTTGTGTACTATGACGGGGAAGGGAAGGAGTGCTGCTTGTGGAACCTTTGTGTGCCATGACGGATGGAAGAGGTGATGGTGAACCTTTTTGTGTACCATGACGAGGGAAGAGTGTGGATGGATGAACCTTTTGTGGACCATGCATGACGAAGGGAAGCGGTGCTTGTGAAGCCTTTGTGTACCCAAGACGACGAGGGAAGAGTGTGGATGGTGGAACCTTTGTGTACCATGATTGCAGGGTGGGAAGAGGTGTGATATGGAACCCCATTGTGTACCTCATGACGAGGGAAGGGTGTGCTTATGGTGAAACCTTTGCGTACCATGACGAGGGAAGAGTCATTTGTGAACCTTTGTCTAGCCAATGACCGATTGAGTGTGATGGTGAACGTGAGGGTAACCAAGGACGGATGGTGAAGTTGTGCTTGTGACCTCATTAAGTGACGAGGGAAGAGTGTGCTTGGTGAACCTTCGTGTACCTATGACGAGGGAAGTGTGTGGAACCTGGTGTAACCATGACCGATAAAGTATATGCTTGTGAACCATTGTGTACCGCGACGGGAAGGGAAGTGTGTGTGAAACCTTTGTGTACCATGACGAGGGTAAGCGTGTGCTGGTGAACCTTTGTGTACCAATGACGAGGGAAGAGTGTGCTTGGTGAACCTTTTGTGTACCATGACGAGGGAACTGAGTGCCAGGAACTCGGTGCCATGACCGATGGAAGAGTGTACTTGTGAACCTGGTGTACCATGACGGGAAGGGAAGTGGTGATTGGTGAACCTCGTGTACCCAATGACGATGGGAAGAGAAAGCGTGCTTGTGAACCTTTGTGTACCATGACGCTTTTAAGAGTGTGCTTGTGGGAATTTTTGTGTACGCGATTCGAGGAAGAGGTGAACGGTGGTTCCTGTACCATGACGAGGGCGAAGAGTGTGCTTGTAGAAGTCCTTGTGTACCAGTGACGAGGGAAGAGGTGTGGTGGAACCCTTCTGTGTACCAAGTGACGAGGGGAAGAGGATGGTGAACCTTGTGGTAACCCCTCGACGCAGGGAAGAGGTGCTTAGAACCTCTTATTGACGAGGGAAGAGGTAATGCGAACCTTTGTGTACCATGACGAGGGAAGAGGTTGCTTATGGAACCTTGTGTACCATGACGAGGGGAAGAGTGTGATGGTGAACCTTGTGTAATGCTCAATGACGAGGGAAGAGGTTGCTTGTGAACCTTTGATCAAGCACGATCGGAAGATTGGTGCTTGGTGAACCTTTTGTGTACCATGACGAGGGAAGAGGTGATGATGGTAAACCTGATGTGGACCTATGACGAGGGAAGTGGTGTGCTTGTGAACCTGTGAAAATAGCCCGATTGAGGTGGAAGGGAAGGTGGATGGTGAACCTTTGGGGTACTCACGGAACCGAGGGAAGAGTTGTGTAGAAACCATTGACGAAGACGAATAGTAAAGTGTGAACCTTAAAATTAAGTGAACCTTTAGGGAAGAGGTGTAGAACCTTAGTGTACCGATGGACGGGAAGGGTGTGGTGCATTGGTGAACCTTTGTGTAACCATGACGAGGGAAGAGGTGCTAGAACCTTCGTTGTACCATGAACCGAGGGAAGAGGTGATGGTGAACCTGTGTACCATGACTAGGGGAATGAGTGTGCTTGTGGAACCCTTATGTAACCATGACGAGGGTAAGAGGTAATGGTGAACCCTTTGTGTACCAATGACGAGGGAAGAGGTGATGTAGAACCCTTAGTACCATGACGTAATCCCCGGTACTGGTGAGCCTTTATGACTAAGGGTGATTTAGTAAGAGGTGGCTTGGTGAACCTTTGTGTACCATGACGATGGGAAGAGGTGCTGAACCTGTTGTGACGAAGGGAAGCGGTACTTTGCTTGTGAACCTCGTACCAAGTGACGAGGGAAGTGTGGTAAAAAGCTTATGCTAGAACCTTCTCGTGTACCGTGACGAGGGAAGAGTGTGCTTGTGAACCCTGTGTATTATGACGAGGGAAGAGGTGCTTGTGGAACCCTCTGTGTACCAAGTGACGAAGGTAAGAGGTGCTTGTGAACCCTTGGACCATGAACCGAGGGGAAGAGGTTATGGTGAACCACGTAACCATGACGATCGAAGATTGTGCTTAGAACCTTTCGTACCATGGAACCGAGGGAAGAGGTGATGGTACCTCAAGTACTATGACGAGGGGAAGTGTGTGTTTGTGAACCCTTGTGTACCAGTGACGAGGGAAGTGTGTGAACCTTTTTGTGAATCCGTGACGCGACGGGAAGGTGTGTGTGCTTGTGGAACCTTTGTGTATCCATGACAAGGGAAGGAAGGTAGTTGTGAAGCCTTTGTGTAACCATGACGAGGGAAAGAGTGCTTAGAACCTTAGTACTATGAACCGATTGAGTGTGCCGTGAACCCTTTGTACCATGGGACATAGGAAGATGTGCTTGTGGAAACTCCTTGTGTACCTCATGACGAGGGAAGAGTGGGTGTTTGTGAACCCTTGTAAACATGACGAGGGAAGAGTTGTGGTCAAGAACCTTTGTGTACCATGACGAAGGAATGAGGTGTATGGTGAACCTCTGTGTACCATGACGAGGGAATGAGTGTGCTGAACCTTCAGTTACGGCGACGAGGGAAGAGGTGCTTGTGGGAACCTTTGTGTACCAATCAGACGAGGGGAAGAGTGTGCTTCAGAACCTCCTGTGTACCATGACGAAGGCGTGTGTTGTGAACCTGGTAACATTGACGATGGGAAGAGTGCCAGAACCTTTTGTGTACCATGACGTAGGGGAAGTGGTGGTGGTTGTGAAACCCAAATATGAACCCGAGGGAAGTTGTGTGAACCTTGTGTATCGTGACGGGAAGGGAAGTGTGCTGCTTGTGAACCTTTGTACTTATGACGTGAAGGGAAGAGTGTGTTTGTGAAGCCCTGTGTACCATGACGAGGGAAGAGTGTGTGTGGAAACCTTTTTGTGTACCATGACGAGGGAATAGGAGTGTGCTTGGTGGAACCCTGTGTACCATGACGAGGGTGGAAGAGTGTGCTTAGGGAACTTTTGTTACGTCGAACAGAATGAGGTATTAGGAACCCTGTACTCATGGAACGAGGGTGTGGTGGATGGTGGAACCTTTTGTGTACCATGACGAGGGAAGAGTAAAGCTTAGAACCTTTGTGGTAACTATGACGAGCGAAGAGGTGCTTGTGAACCATGTACCATGACGGAAGGATGTGTGTGCTGTGAACCCTTTGTGTACCTGTTGGACGAGGGAAGAGGTGTACTTCTGTGAACCTCCTTTGTGTACCATGACGAGGGAAGAGTGTGGTTGTGAACCTCTGGTGTACCATGACGAGGGAAGAGGTGCTGAAACCTTTGTGTACCTGCGATGACGAGGTGGGAAGAGTGTGCTTGGTGAACCTTTTGTGTACCATGACGAGGGGTGAAGTGCGTTAGAACCTGTACCAAAGATATGGAAGAGTGGATGGTGAACCTTTATTATGACGAGGCGAAGTGTGCTTAGAACCTTGATTATGACGAGGAAGAGGTGCTGCAAGGAACCTTTGTGTACCATGACGATGGGAAGGAGTGTGCTTTGTCAACGGTAACCTTGTGTACCATGACGAGGGAAGAGTGGTGCTTGATGAACCTTTGTGTACCATGACGACGGTAAGGGAAGTGTGCTTAGAACCTTTAAAATTGATGAACCTTTGTGTTAGCCGCGTGATGGTGGGAACCTTGTGTAACCACGGAATGAGCTAAGAAGAACCTTTGTGTACCATGACGAGGGAAGAGTGTGCTTGTGAACCTTCGTGTACCATGACGAGGGAAGAGTGTGATGGTGAACCTTTGTGTACCATGACGAGGGAAGAGTGTGCTTGTGAACCTTTGTGTACCATGACGAGGGAAGAGTGTGAAGCTGAACCTTTGTGTACCATGACGAGAGAAGGGTGTGCTTGTGAACCTTTGTGTACCATGAGGGAAGAGTGTGCTTGTGAACCTTTGTGTACCATGACGAGGGAAGAGTGTGCTTGTGAACCTTTGTGTACCATGACGAGGGAAGAGTGTGCTTGTGAACCTTTGTGTAGCATGACGAGGGAAGAGTGTGCTTGTGAACCTTTCTGTACCATGACGAGGGAAGAGTGTGATGGTGAACCTTTGTGTACCTGACGAGGGAAGAGTGTGCTTGTGAACCTTGGTGTACCATGACGAGGCAAGTGTGTGTTTGTGAACCTTTGCGTACCATGACGAGGGAAGTGTGTGCTTGTGAACCTTTGTGTACCATGACGAGGGAAGAGTGTGCTTGTGAACCTTTGTGTACCATGACGGGGGAAGAGTGTGCTTGTGAACCTTTGTGTGCCATGACGAGGGAAGAGTGTGATGGTGAACCTTTGTGTACCATGACGAGGGAAGAGTGTGATGGAGAACCTTTTTGTACCATGACGAGGGAAGAGTGTGCTTGTGAGCCTTTGTGTACCATGACGAGAGAAGAGTGTGATGGTGAACCTTTGTGTACCATGACGAGGGAAGAGTGTGCTTGCGAACCTTTGTGTACCATGACGAGGGAAGGGTGTGATGGTGAACCTTTATGTACCATGACGAGGGAAGAGTTTGCTTGTGAACCTTTGTGTACCATGACGATGAGAGTGTGATGGTGAACATTTGTGTACCATGACGATGGAAGAGTGTGCTTGTGAACCTTCGTGTACCATGACGAGGGAAGAGTGTGATGGTGAACCTTTGTGTACTATGACGAGGGAAGTGTGTGTTTGTGAACCTTTGTGTACCATGACGAGGGAAGTATATGCTTGTGAACCATTGTGTACCATGACGAGGGAAGTGTGTGTTTTTGAACCTTTGTGTACCATGACGAGGGAAGTGTGTGCTTGTGAACCTTTGTGTACAATGACGAGGGAAGAGTGTGCTTGTGAACCTTTGTGTACCATGACGAGGGATGAGTGTGCTTGTGAACCCTTGTGTACCATGACGATGGAAGAGTGTACTTGTGAACCTTTGTGTACCATGACGAGGGAAGAGTGTGCTTGTGAACCTCTGTGTACCATGACGAGGGAAGAGTGTGCTTGTGAACCTTTGTGTACCATGACGAGGGAAGAGTGTGCTTGTGAACCTTTGTGTACCATGACGAGGGAAGAGTGTGATGGTGAACCTTTGTGTACCATGACGAGGGAAGAGTGTGCTTGTGAACCTTTGTGTACCATGACGAGGGAAGAGTGTGATGGTGAACCTTTGTGTACCATGACGAGGGAAGAGTGTGATGGTGAACCTTTGTGTACCATGACGAGGGAAGAGTGTGCTTGTGAACCTTTGTGTACCATGACGAGGGAAGAGTGTGATGGTGAACCTTTGTGTACCATGACGAGGGAAGAGTGTGCTTGCGAACCTTTGTGTACCATGACGAGGGAAGAGTGTGATGGTGAACCTTTGTGTACCATGACGAGGGAAGAGTGTGCTTGTGAACCTTTGTGTACCATGACGATGGAAGAGTGTGATGGTGAACCTTTGTGTACCATGACGAGGGAAGAGTGTGATGATGAACCTTTGTGGACCATGACGAAAGAAGAGTGTGCTTGTGAACCTTTGTGTACCATGACGAGGGAAGAGTGTGATGGTGAACCTTTGTGTACCACGACGAGGGAAGAGTGTGTTTGTGAACCATTGTGTACCATGACGAGGGAAGTGTGTGCTTGTGAACCTTTGTGTACCATGACGAGGGAAGAGTGTGCTTGTGAACCTTTGTGTACCATGACGAGGGAAGAGTGTGATGGTGAACCTTTGTGTACCATGACGAGGGAAGAGTGTGCTTGTGAACCTTCGTGTACCATGACGAGGGAAGAGTGTGATGGTGAACCTTTGTGTACCATGACGAGGGAAGAGTGTGCTTGTGAACCTTTATGTACCATGACGAGGGTAGAGTGTGATGGTGAACCTTTGTATACCAAGACGAGGGAAGAGTGTGATGGTGAACCTTTGTGTACCATGACGAGGGAATTGTGTGCTGGTGAGCCTTTGTATACCATGACGAGGGAAGAGTGTGATGGTGAACCTTTGCGTACCATGACGATGGAAGAGTGTGCTTGTGAACCTTTGTGTACCATGACGAGGGAAGTGTATGCTTGTGAACCTCTGTGTACCATGACGAGGGAAGTGTGTGCTTGTGAACCTCTGTGTACCATGACGAGGGAAGAGTGTGCTTGAGAACCTCTGTGTACCATGACGAGGGAAGAGTGTGCTTGTGAACCTCTGTGTACCATGACGAGGGTAGAGTGTGCTTGTGAACCTTTGTGTACCATGACGATGGAAGAGTGTGATGGTGAACCTTTGTGTACCATGACGATGGAAGAGTGTGCTTGTGAACCTTCGTGTACCATGACGAGGGAAGAGTGTGATGGTAAACCTTTGTGTACTATGACGAGGGAAGTGTGTGTTTGTGAACCTTTGTGTACCTTGACGAGGGAAGTGTGTGCTTGTGAACCTTTGTGTACCATGACGAAGGAAGTGTGTGATTGTGAACCTTTGTGTACCATGACGAGGGAAGTGTGTGCTTGTGAACCTTTGTGTACCATGACTAGGGATGAGTGTGCTTGTGAACCCTTGTGTACCATGACGAGGGAAGAGTGTACTTGTGAACCTTTGTGTACCATGACGAGGGAAGAGTGTGCTTGTGAACCTCTGTGTACCATGACGAGGGAAGAGTGTGCTTGTGAACCTTTGTGTACCATGACGAGGGAAGAGTGTGCTTGTGAACCTTTGTGTACCATGACGAGGGAAGAGTGTGCTTGTGAACCTTTGTGTACCATGACGAGGGATGAGTGTGCTTGTGAACCTTCGTGTACCATGACGAGGGAAGAGTGTGATGGTGAACCTTTGTGTATCATGACGAGGGAAGAGTGTGCTTGTGAACCTTTGTGTACCATGACGAGGGAAGAGTGTGATTGTGAACCTTTGTGTACCATGACGAGGGAAGAGTGTGCTTGTGAACCTTTGTGTACCATGACGAGGGAACAGTGTGATGGTGAACCTTTGTGTACCATGACGAGAGAAGAGTGTGCTTGCGAACCTTTGTGTACCATGACGAGGGAAGAGTGTGATGGTGAACCTTTGTGTACCATGACGAGGGAAGAGTGTGCTTGTGAACCTTTGTGTACCATGACGATGGAAGAGTGTGATGGTGAACCTTTGTGTACCATGACGAGGGAAGAGTGTGCTTGTGAACCTTTGTGTACCATGACGAGGGAAGAGTGTGCTTGTGAACCTTTGTGTACCATGACGAGGGAAGAGTGTGCTTGTGAACCTTTGTGTACCATGACGAGGGAAGAGTGTGATGATGAACCTTTGTGTACCATGACGAGGGAAGAGTGTGCTTGTGAACCTTTGTGTACCATGACGAGGGAAGTGTGTGCTTGTGAACCTTTGTGTACCATGACGAGGGAAGAGTGTGCTTGTGAACTTTTGTGTACCATGACGAGGGAAGAGTGTGATTGTGACCCTTTGTGTACCGCGACGAGGGAAGAATGTGCTTGTGAACCTTCGTGTACCATGACGAGTGAAGAGAGTGATGGTGAACCTTTGTGTACCATGACGAGGGAAGAGTGTGCTTGTGAACCTTTGTGTACCATGACGAGGGAAGAGTGTGATGGTGAACCTTTGTGTACCATGACGAGGGAAGGATGTGCTTGTTAACCTTTGTGTACCATGTCGAGGGAAGAGTGTGCTTGTGAACCTTTGTGTACCATGACGAGGGAAGTGTGCTTGTGAACCTTTGTGTACCATGACGAGGGAAGAGTGTGCTTGTGAACCTTTGTGTACCATGACGAGGGAAGATTGTGATTGTGAACCTTTGTGTACCATGACGAGGGAAGAGTGTGCTTGTGAACCTTGGTGTACCATGACGAGGGAAGTGTGTGTTTGTGAACCTCTGCGTACCATGACGAGGGAAGTGTGTGCTTGTGAACCTTTGTGTACCATGACGAGGGAAGAGTGTGCTTGTGAACCTTTGTGTACCATGACGAGGGAAGTGTGTGCTTGTGAACCTCTGTGTACCATGACGAAGGAAGTGTGTGCTTGTGAACCTTTGTGTACCAGGACGATGGAAGAGTGTGTTTGTGAACCTTTGTGTACCATGACGAGGGAAGTGTGTGCTTGTGAACCTTTGTGTACCATGACGAGGGAAGAGTGTGCTTGAGAACCTCTGTGTACCATGACGAGGGAAGAGTGTGACTTTGAACCTCTGTGTACCATGACGCGGGAAGTGTGTGCTTGTGAACCTTTGTGTACCATGACGAGGGAAGTGTGTGATGGTGAATGTTTGTGTACCATGACGAGGGAAGAGTGTGATGGTGAACGTTTGTGTACCCTGACGATGGAAGAGTGTGCTTGTGAACCTTCGTGTACCATGACAAGGGAAGAGTGTGATGGTGAACCTTTGTGTACCATGACGAGGGAAGTGTGTGTGTTTGTGAACCTTTGTGTACCATGACGCGGGAAGTGTGTGCTTGTGAACCTTTGTGTACCATGACGAGGGAAGTGAGTGTTTGTGAACCTTTGTGTACCATGACGAGGTAAGTGTGTGCTTGTGAACCTTTGTGTACCATGACGAGGGAAGAGTGTGCTTGTGAACCTTTGTGTACCATGACGAGGGAAGAGTGTGCTTGTGAACCTTTGTGTACCATGACGAGGGAAGAGTGTGCTTGTGAACCTCTGTGTACCATGACGAAGGAAGTGTGTGCTTGTGAACCTTTGTGTACCATGACGAGGAAAGAGTGTGATGGTGAACCTTTGCGTACCATGACGATGAAGGATGCATGTCCACCACCTGCAAGCATTTCAGCATATATCATCCTACCAGTTGCAACATTCAGTGTCTCGTACCAACTGGGTTTTTCCAACACTACTTGCTTACACTCAGTACAGTTTGCACTAACAAGTGTCTCTAGGTGATGGTGATCAAATATAAAAGTGACTTTATTACTAAAACATTCTTGACAAATCATGCACTTCTTAATAGCCTCAAAATTACAACGTTCCATCAATACCATATGATTTTCCTCTATAACAGGATTTAATGTCTGCAATAAGGACACTCGCCTTGTAGCACTTGATATATCTTATACACTATCACTTTCAACAAATATTTCACCGTCTTCAGCTGTAGATGTGCTGGGGTTAGCTGAGCTGGTGACAGCTGAGACGGGGTCAGCTGAGATGGTGACAGCTGAGATGGTGACAGCTGAGATGGTGACAGCTGAGATGGTGACAGCTGAGATGGTGACAGCTGAGCTGGGGACAGTGGTGGCCACATCTGGGGTGGCCATGTCTAGGGTGGCCGCAGGAAATATGGTCATTTGTGGTGAGGTTGTCACATATGTAACCACAGGTGAGGTCAAGATAGATGTATATATGGGTGAAGGCGTGGTCACTGTGGCCACAGATGAGTCACCTAGTTAACGCTTCATTCCTCTAGGTCTGCCACGGCCACGTGGGGTGGCCACATCTGGGATGGCCACGGTGCTGCTGCCGGCATCTGGGGTGGTCACGGTGATGCTGCCAGCATCTGGGGTGGCCACGGTGATGCTGCCAGCATCTGGGGTGGCCACGGTGATGCTGCCAGCATCTGGGGTGGCCACGGTGATGCTGCCAGCATCTGGGGTGGCCGCGGTGATGCTGCCAGCATCTGGGGTGGTCACGGTGATGCTGCCAGCATCTGGGGTGGCCACGGTGATGCTGCCAGCATCTGGGGTGGCCACGGTGATGCTGCCAGCATCTGGGGTGGCCACGGTGATGCTGCCAGCATCTGGGGTGGCCACGGTGATGCTGCCAGCATCTAGGGTGGCCACGGTGATGCTGCCAGCATCTGGGGTGGCCACGGTGATGCTGCCAGCATCTAGGGTGGCCATCGAGGTGTTGACTACACAGGTCATCTTAGGCTTTCGCTTTACTTGTTCAACAAGTGACTAGGTTTCAGAAACATCAATTATTCGCCATTCGGCCTGAAATGCTCTGCATACAAAGGGGCTTTTGGCATGTATACCCAACTATTATACGTATTCCTCTGTACAATACATCAAATGTGTTGTGGTGATGGCAGCAAGGAGTCATCTGCTCTACCTGCCGCTGCCTTCATTTATTTAGCTTTTTTCATCATTTCTAATCGCTTCCGGCTGATCGTATGCGAATACTGTCTCTTCGGGCGAGGCATTGTATATCAAATTTGCACAATATGTGGCAAAATTGCGGGCCACTAGGGTCTGCTGTGGTCACTCAGAGCAGCACACCTCCACTTCCTGTCGACTGTTAGTCAGCACTGAGACTCTTGTGGGTGAAGCAGCTCTACCAACAGCCACTGACAGAGTTTTCCAATTTGTATTTTGACGCTGGTGAGGGGCTCTTGATCTAGGGAATTGGATCTGTGCTCCAGTTGGATCTGTGCTCCAGTTCCCTGAATTAAGCCTGAATGCCTTCCATCCCCCCATAGGCGCTGTATAATCCTACGGGTTTAGTGCTTCCCCCTTGATTATAATAATAATAATAATCCAATTTGTATTTTGTAGTATTTGGCACTAAAATATGAACAAAAAATGACGAAAAATGTCTAAAAATGACAACAAATGTACTACTGTTATGGTATACGTCGCAACAATTACGCTTTTACCTCATTTATTAAAATTACGGTAACTTTTTTAGAGAATTATCGTACAGATACGAGACATAAAACCAAAATATTACCAGATTCATCACCTCTTTCTCGCTAACATTAACTCATTTTTCAATTCTTTTCGTATTTTTCGAATAATTCAGCGCTTGACGCGTCACGCGTCGCTAACGTTCACACAACAACACTAATCTACGAACCTAAATACGTTCACAAATGCACTTATACAACTAAATAATTAATCACGCTAATAATTAACATAGGAAAAATATTAAATATAAATATATGTTCCAGATTTTCACTAGTGGCCAGTTCTTGGTGGACGAACTGTGATAGAGATCTCTCATGTCTCAGGTAGTCGACGTTCGAGTCTGTCCAGGAGGATGTTATTACAGAGCGCAGATTATCTGCGTGTCCTCCTCTGTAATAACGTCTACCTTCGTATACTGATATTAATACACTTGTGTAGTAATATCATATATGGACAGTGCTTCAAGGCTGGTTAAAACTGCTGACCTCAGGGAAGTGGTGAAAGGTGAATACCTGGATCCACGGACCTGGGGTGGGACTTGCTGACCTCAGCGAAGTGGTGAAGGGTGAATACCTGGATCCACGGACCTGGGGTGGGACTTGCTGACCTCAGGGAAGTGGTGAAGGGTGAATACCTGGATCCACGGACCTGGGGGTGGGACTTGCTGACCTCAGCGAAGTGGTGAAGGGTGAATACCTGGAACCACGGACCTGGGGTGGGACTTGCTGACCTCAGCGAAGTGGTGAAGGGTGAATACCTGGATCCACGGACCTGGGGTGGGACTTGCTGACCTCAGGGACGTGGTGAAGGGTGAATACCTGGATCCACGGACCTGGGGTGGGACTGCTGACCTCAGGGAAGTGGTGAAGGGTGAATACCTGGATCCACGGACCTGGGGTGGGACTTGCTGACCTCAGGGAAGTGGTGAAGAGTGAATACCTGGAACCACGGACCTGTGGTGGGACTTGCTGACCTCAGGGAAGTGGTGAAAGGTGAATACCTGGAACCACGGACCTGGGGTGGGACTTGCTGACCTCAGGGAATTGGTGAAGGGTGAATACCTGGATCCAGGGACCTGGGGTGGGACTTGCTGACCTCAGGGAAGTGGTGAAGGGTGAATACCTGGATCCACGGACCTGGGGTGGGACTTGCTGACCTCAGGGAAGTGGTGAAGGGTGAATACCCGGAACCACGGACCTGGGGTGGGACTTGCTGACCTCAGGGAAGTGGTGAAGGGTGAATACCTGGAACCACGGACCTGGGGTGGGACTTGCTGACCTCAGGGAAGTGGTGAAGGGTGAATACCTGGAACCACGGACCTGGGGTGGGACTTGCTGACCTCAGGGAAGTGGTAAAGGGTGAATACCTGGAACCACGGACCTGGGGTGGGACTGCTGACCATGGACCGGGGGGTAGGACTAGGTGAGGCATCACTAGACTTCAAGGGAAGACATCCGGGGGCCCACGGATGAATTCCCGGGGAAGACTTAGATGCAAAAGTTGGGATAGGAAGTGCAGGATAGGAAGTATAGGATAGGAAGCGTAGGATGGGAAGTGAGGAAGGGAGAATGTCTGAGGGGACACAGATAGACTCCTGGACACATGAACCTGGGGAAGACTTAGTGTAGGATGCGAAGTGTAGGATAGGATAGGAAGCGTAGGATGGGAAGTGAGGAAGGGAGAATGTCTGAGGGGACACAGATGGACTCCTGGACTCATGAACCTGGGGAAGACTTAGTGTAGGATGGGAAGTGTAGGATAGGGAGTTCAGGATAGGAAGCGTAGGATGGGAAGTGAGGAAGGGAGAATGTCTGAGGGGACACGGATAGACTCCTGGACACATGAACCTGGGGAAGACTTAGTGTAGGATGGGAAGTATAGGATAGGAATCGTAGGATGGGAAGTGAGGAAGGGAGAATGTCTGAGGGGACACAGATGGACTCCTGGACACACGAACCTGGGGAAGACTTAGTGTAGGATGGGAAGTGAAGGATGGGAAGTATAGGATAGGAAGCGTAGGATGGGAAGTGAGGAAGGGAGAATGTCTGAGGGGACACAGATAGACTCCTGGACACATGAACCTGGGGAAGACTTAGTGTAGGATGCGAAGTGTAGGATAGGATATGAAGCGTAGGATGGGAAGTGAGGAAGGGAGAATGTCTGAGGGGACACAGATGGACTCCTGGACTCATGAACCTGGGGAAGACTTAGTGTAGGATGGGAAGTGTAGGATAGAGAGTTCAGGATAGGAAGCGTAGGATGGGAAGTGAGGAACGGAGAATGTCTGAGGGGACACGGATAGACTCCTGGACACATGAACCTGGGGAAGACTTAGTGTAGGATGGGAAGTATAGGATAGGAAGCGTAGGATGGGAAGTGAGAAAGGGAGAATGTCTGAGGTGACACAGATGGACTCCTGGGCACACGAACCTGGGGAAGACTTAGTGTAGGATGGGAAGTGAAGGATAGGAAGTATAGGATAAGAAGCGTAGGATGGGAAGTGAGGAAGGGAGAATGTCTGAGGGGACACAGATAGACTCCTAGACACATGAACCTGGGGAAGACTTAGTGTAGGATGGGAAGTGTAGGATAGAGAGTTCAGGATAGGAAGCGTAGGATGGGAAGTGAGGAAGGGAGAATGTCTGAGGGGACACGGATAGACTCCTGGACACATGAACCTGGGGAAGACTTAGTGAAGGATGGGAAGTATAGGATAGGAAGCGTCGGATGGGAAGTGAGGAAGGGAGAATGTCTGAGGTGACACAGATGGACTCCTGGGCACACGAACCTGGGGAAGACTTAGTGTAGGATGGGAAGTGAAGGATAGGAAGTATAGGATAGGAAGCGTAGGATGGGAAGTGAGGAAGGGAGAATGTCTGAGGGGACACAGATAGACTCCTAGACACATGAACCTGGGGAAGACTTAGTGTAGGATGGGAAGTGAAGGATTGGAAGTATAGGATAGGAAGCGTAGGATGGGAAGTGAGGAAGGGAGAATGTCTGAGGGGACACGGATAGACTCCTGGACACATGAACCTGGGGAAGACTTAGTGTAGGATGGGAAGTGTAGGATAGGGAGTTCAGGATAGGAAGCGTAGAATGGGAAGTGAGTAAGGGAGAATGTCTGAGGGGACACAGATAGACTCCTGGACACATGAACCTGGGGAAGACTTAGTGTAGGATGGGAAGTGTAGGATAGGGAGTTCAGGATAGCAAGCGTAGGAAGGGAAGTGAGGAAGTGAGAATGTCTGAGAAGACACATATGGACTCCTGGATAGGAAGTGAGGAAGGGAGAATATGTGAGGGGACACATGAACCTGGGGAAACCATCAAAAACACAGTAAATGAACCTTAAAGACGAACTACTTGCCTCCAAGTAGCAAGATCTGGTAACTCGGAGATAACTCTGAGGCTGACAGTTGTAATAATATGCTCAGTGGATCAATCCCGGCAGGTTTCCTGAAACTTGTTGCTCCTGTTCACCTAGTAGCAAGTATTTATTGTTATCACTTGTTCACCTAGTAGTAAGTAGTTATCATCACTTGTTTACCAGGTAGTGAGTAGTTATTATCACTTGTTCACCTAGTGTTAAGTAGTTATTGTTATCACTTGTTCACAGTATAGTAACAGAGAAGGCCAGTATAGTAACAGAGAAGGCCAGTATAGTAACAGAGAAGACCAGTATAGTAACAGAGAAGACCAGTATAGTAACAGAGAAGACCAGTATAGTAACAGAGAAGACCAGTATAGTAACAGAGAAGGCCAGTATAGTAACAGAGATGGCCAGTATAGCAACAGACAAGACCAGTATAGTAACAGAGAAGATCAGTATAGTAACAGAGATCAGTATAGTAACAGAGAAGACCAGTATAGTAACAGAGAAGACCAGTATAGTAACAGAGAAGACCAGTATAGTAACAGAGAAGACCAGTATAGTAACAGAGAAGATCAGTATAATAACAGAGATCAGTATAGTAACAGAGAAGACCAGTATAGTAACAGAGAAGACCAGCATAGTAACAGAGAAGATCAGTATAATAACAGAGATCAGTATAGTAACAGAGAAGACCAGTATAGTAACAGAGAAGACCAGTATAGTAACAGAGAAGATCAGTATAGTAACAGAGATCAGTATAGTAACAGAGAAGACCAGTACAGTAACAGAGAAGACCAGTATAGTAACAGAGAAGACCAGTATAGTAACAGAGAAGACCAGTATAGTAACAGAGAAGACCAGTATAGTAACAGAGAAGACCAGTATAGTAACAGAGAAGACCAGTATAGTAACAGAGAAGACCAGTATAGTAACAGAGAAGACCAGTATAGTAACAGAGAAGACCAGTATAGTAACAGAGAAGACCAGTATAGTAACAGAGAAGACCAGTATAGTAACAGAGAAGACCAGTATAGTAACAGAGAAGACCAGTATAGTAACAGAGAAGACCAGTACAGAACAGCAACACTTGTTCACCTAGTGTTAAGTAGTTATTGTTATCACTTGTTAACTTAGTAGTGAGTAGTTATTATCACGTGTTCACCTAGTAGTGAGTAGTTATTGTTAACACTTGTTCACCTAGTAGTAAGTAATTATCACTTGTTCACCTACTAGTAAGTAGTTATTGTTATCACTTGTTCATCTAGTAGTTAATAGTTATTGTTATCACTTGATCAGCTGGATGGATCCCGTCAACAATGTCTGTCAGCTGGTCTGTAATAATTGTATCATGTACTTGTAGTAATGTCAGATTATTATTATTATTATTACTGTTTTTTTTATTTTTTATTAACACATCGTCCGTTTCCCACCAAGGCAGGGTGACCCACCAAGGCAGGGTGACCCACCAAGGCAGGGTGACCCACCAAGGCAGGGTGACCCACCAAGGCAGGGTGACCCACCAAGGCAGGGTGACCCACCAAGGCAGGGTGACCCACCAAGGCAGGGTGACCCACCAAGGCAGGGTGACCCACCAAGGTAGGGTGACCCACCAAGGCAGAGTGACCCACCAAGGCAGGGTGACCCACCAAGGCAGGGTGACCCACCAAGGCAGGGTGACCCACCAAGGCAGGGTGACCCACCAAGGCAGGGTGACCCACCAAGGCAGGGTGACCCACCAAGGCAGGGTGACCCACCAAGGCAGGGTGACCCACCAAGGCAGGGTGACCCACCAAGGCAGGGTGGCCCACCAAGGCAGGGTGACCCACCAAGGCAGGGTGACCCACCAAGGCAGGGTGACCCACCAAGGCAGGGTGACCCACCAAGGCAGGGTGACCCACCAAGGCAGGGTGACCCACCAAGGCAGGGTGGCCCACCAAGGCAGGGTGACCCACCAAGGCAATTACTATACTTCTTACAGATCGGAATTTAAACACTACTTTCTTTGATCCTGCTGGCGGAGGAGATCCTATTCTCTACCAACACTTATTCTGATTTTTTGGGCACCCCGAAGTCTACATCTTGATTCTACCAGCTTTCGGCATAGTCTCACACATCGTCACACAAGAATCAGGCAAAAAAGAAGCATTCGGCACACTAGGAATAATCTATGCCATAACAGCAATTGGAATTCTAGGATTCCTCGTGTGAGCTCACCATATATTCACTGTAGGCATAGATGTAGACACCCGAGCATACTTTACATCAGCAACCATAATTATTGCTATTCCCACAGGAATTAAGATCTTCAGATGACTAAGAACTCTTCAAGGCTCTCAATTCTCATACACTCCTTCACTCCTGTGAACCTTAGGTTTTATTTTCTTATTTACAGTAGGTGGCTTAACAGGAGTTATCTTAGCAAACTCTTCAATCGACATTATTCTTCATGACACCTATTACGTTGTAGCTCACTTCCACTACGTTCTATCCATAGGAGCTGTATTTGGAATTTTCGGGGGTATTGTTCACTGATTCCCCCTATTCACTGGATTTTCTCTGAATTCTTCATGATTAAAACCTCACTTCTTTACTATATTTTTAGGAGTAAACTTAACCTTCTTTCCTCAACACTTCCTAGGATTAAATGGTATACCACGACGATATTCAGACTACCCAGATGCCTACACAGCATGAAATATTGTCTCATCCATCGGATCTCTCATTTCATTAGTAGCTGTTTTCTGGTTCATAATTATTGTTTGAGAAGCTTTAATATCAAAACGTAACATTACTTCGCCAGCCTTCCTACCTTCCTCCATTGAATGGCAGCACCCTTTCCCGCCCGCTGATCACAGGTATGCAGAAATTCCTCTAATTTCTAACTATCTAAAATGACAGACAGATGTATAGGATTTAAGCTCCTACCAGGAAGAAACTACCTTCTTTTAGAAATGCCAACATGAGGATGTCTAGGACTCCAAGACAGTGCTTCTCCGCTTATAGAACAATTAACGTATTTCCACGATCACACAATATTTATTCTCATCCTCATCACTACATTAGTAGGTTATATCTTAATTAATTCAGCACTAAACTCACTTATTAACCGATTTTTACTTGAAAACCAAGAAATTGAAATTATCTGAACTATTTTACCTGCTATCATCTTAATCTTCATCGCTATACCCTCACTACGGTTACTCTACTTATTGGACGAAACCAATAACTCGAGGGTCACAATTAAAACCATCGGACATCAATGATACTGATCTTACGAATATTCAGACTTTCTAGATGTCGAATTTGATTCCTTCATGGCACCCTATAGTATAGACTCAAATTTACGACTTTTAGATGTTGACAACCGAATCCCTATCCCCTTAAATACTCAAATTCGTCTTATCATTTCAGCAGCAGACGTAATCCATTCCTGAACTATTCCTTCCTTAGGAGTAAAAGCCGACGCCATCCCAGGGCGACTTAATCAAGTTAGGTTTCTCCTAAACCGACCCGGCCTATTCTACGGTCAGTGTTCCGAAATTTGTGGGGCTAACCATAGATTTATACCAATTCTAATTGAAAGAATTTCGGTAGACTCTTTCTTGAATTGAGTTTCTAGAAATTCATAATTAAATTTCTCTCCAGATAACTTATAAAGTTTAGGTCTTTTAAACCTAAAAAAGTAGTTCTCCTACTTCTAGAGACTAAAATTAGTTAAAAAATAACATTAGTTTGTCAAATTAAAATTACCACTCTTATGGTACTTTAGAGTGCCTCAAATAGGACCTTTACTTTGACTAAATCTCTTTCTTATATTCACCCTTGGGTATATTTTATTCTTTATCATTAATTTCTTCTGTAAACTTCCAATTAAAACAGAAACTTTCACCCACACATCAACAATTCTAGAAAAACCCTGAAAATGATAGCAAGACTGTTTTCCATTTTTGAACCATCCTCATGTATCCTTTCACTTAATCTAAACTGAGTATCAACATTCTTAGGGTTCCTATTCGTTCCGATTCTCTTCTGAACCTCCCCATCCCGGTGACTTTATCTGTGATTTAAAATTGTATCAACCCTTCACAATGAATTTAAGACAATCTTAGGACCTTCTAACCCAGGCCTATCATTTTTATTTGTTTCATTATTTAGCTTCATTCTTTTTAATAACTCTTTAGGCCTCCTTCCTTATATCTTTACCAGATCCAGACATCTGGCAATAACTCTAACCTTAGCTCTACCTTTATGGCTAACCTTTATTTTGTTTGGATGATTAAACCACACCCAGCACATGTTTGCCCACTTAGTGCCTCAAGGGACCCCAAATACGCTTATACCTTTTATAGTCCTCATCGAAACTATTAGGAATATTATTCGACCAGGCACATTGGCCATCCGACTTGCAGCAAACATAATTGCAGGTCACCTCCTCCTTACTTTACTTGGAAGGATAGGGCCCTCTTTATCCCCTAAGCTATTAATTTTTCTCATTTTAGCCCAAATTCTTCTCCTTATACTAGAATCTGCTGTTGCAATCATCCAATCCTATGTATTTGCAGTTCTCAGAACTCTTTATGCCAGTGAAGTAAATTAATGTCATCACATAGACACCATGCCTTTCATTTAGTTGACATAAGACCTTGACCCTTGACCGGATCAATTAGAGCTATGCTTTTAACATCAGGGCTCATCAAATGATTTCATCAATTTAATCCAGACCTCCTCTTTTTTAGATTTATTCCTATTTTTTTAACTATAATTCAATGGTGACGAGATGTAACTCGAGAGGGAACATATCAAGGACTTCATACCCAAGCCGTCACAAAAGGCCTCCGGTGGGGAATAATTTTATTTATCGTCTCTGAAGTACTATTTTTCTTCTCATTTTTTTGGGCATTCTTTCATAGAAGTCTTGCACCTACAATTGAAATCGGAATATTTTGACCACCTAGAGGTATTCAACCTTTCAATCCTTTCCAAGTTCCCCTTCTTAATACAACTATTCTACTTTCATCGGGAGCAACAGTAACTTGAACACATCACGCAATCCTTAACTCACACCATTACGAAGCTATACAAAGTCTAGGATTAACCATCCTCCTCGGAGTTTACTTCACCTCCCTTCAAGCATATGAATATTTAGAAGCATCTTTCTCCATCGCAGACTCAGTCTACGGGACTACCTTCTTTGTAGCAACTGGATTCCACGGTCTTCATGTGATCATTGGGACTTCATTCCTAACAGTCTGTTTTTATCGCCTATTCAAATGTCACTTCTCTAACAACCACCACTTTGGATTTGAAGCCGCAGCTTGGTATTGGCATTTCGTTGATGTAGTTTGATTATTCCTTTATGTTTTTATTTACTGATGAGGGAGATAATTTTTTAGTATTAACGGTACGTCTAGCTTCCAACTAGAAAGTCTAATTGTTTAGAAAAATTAATTCTAACTACCAACCTGATCGCTCTTCTCACTCTCAGAATTACAACTTTAATTATAGCCTTATCCTCAATTCTATCGAAAAAAACCGTTATAGACCGAGAAAAAATATCCCCATTTGAGTGTGGATTCGATCCTAAGACTTCAGCTCGGCTACCTTTTAGGCTTCGATTTTTCCTTATTGCTGTGATTTTCCTAATTTTTGATGTAGAAATTACATTAATTCTCCCTCTGGCCCATATCTCTCCCCTTACAAATATTTTCTCTTGAAGATTTACAGGATTGTTTTTCCTCCTAATCCTTCTCATAGGCCTCTACTATGAATGGTATAAAGGTGCCTTAGAATGATCTAACTGGAAATGTAGTCAATAATGACATATGAGTTGCATTCATAAAGTGTTTATAAACCTTTTTCAAATTAGAAAGCGAAAGATTGCGTTTAGTTTCGACCTGAATTTTGGTTCCAAACCTCTAGTTTATTTTGACAGAAGCCAAAACCAGAGGCATATTACTGTTAATGATAAAATTGAATTTTTTCCTGTCAAGGAGAACTAAGTCAGTGAAAAAGCTTCTAACTTATTTCCCGAGCGGTTGAATTCCGTTCACTTCTCTTTTTTATAGTGTAAAAAACACATTACATTTTCAATGTAAAACTGAAGATTTCCCTTCTAAAAATATCACCTACAGACTAATAACCACCTTTGCAGCTTCAATGCAAAATTCTAATTTAAAATATATAGGTTATTATTAAATAAAAATAAAAAACACGACAATAATTCAAATAAAAAATCCTTTTATATAAACTATAATCATATTATCTTGTCTTAACTGTAAGTAAATAGAACCTTTTATCACCTCGCCAAATCCTCCCTCACCCCCAAAATATTCTGACCAACCTTTATCTCCAATCTTAAAAAAAGACTCCGCACTCCTTAGTCTTCAACGGGGTGCCCTAAAAGTCGACAAAATCGGCATAAACCACATAGACCTTACAAACATAGTATAAGAATAAAACTTGACAGTCTTTAAACTAGTCCTTGATCCAACCATGTTAACAATATACCCTAAAAGGGCCCCTAACCTCCTCACTAATAAAGCTAAAATTTTTAAAGAAACCCTCAAACAAATCATATAGAACTCTGGGAACACTACTCAAGCTAATACACACCCCCTTGTTACCGCCCCAACCCTTAATGTCATTATTCCCTTTAACATTTTTCTATGGTTTTCCCTGACAATTATTACAGACCTTATATTAGAAAACCTTCTTATTCTATAGTAAATTAATCGAAATGTATAACATACTGTTAAACCAGTACTCAAAACATATAAAAAAAATCTAAAAATATTAACTTCCCTTATAAATGCAACTTCTAAAATTAAATCTTTAGAATAAAATCCAGCCAAGAAAGGTATCCCACATAGAGCCAGGTTAGCTAAATTCATGCAAACCCTAGTTAAAGGTATACATGTCACTAACCTACCCATATTACGAATATCTTGACACTCTTTAACTCTATGAATTACCATCCCCGCACACATAAACAGTAAAGCCTTAAATAAAGCATGAGTTAATAAATGAAAAAAAGCTAAATCAGCAAACCCTAAAGATAAAATACTCACTATCACGCCCAATTGCCTCAAAGTTGACAAAGCAATAATTTTTTTCAAATCAAACTCAAAATTAGCCCCCAAGCCCGCTATAAATATGGTTAAGCAGGAAACAATCAACAAAACCCTTTGTACACATGAACCTCTTAAAGCCCCACTAAAGCGAATCAAAATATAAACGCCAGCTGTAACTAGTGTTGAAGAATGAACTAAAGCTGAAACTGGAGTAGGAGCAGCTATAGCTGCTGGAAGTCAAGCCGAGAACGGAATTTGAGCTCTCTTAGTTATAGCAGCAACACACACTAAAATTTTCAATAATAAAAAATTCCCACTCAAATACCTTTCATAAAAAATAAAATTTCAACCCCCTAGCATAAAAAATAAAGAAATACTCAATAAAATCCCAACGTCTCCAATCCGATTTGACAAAACTGTCAATATACCTGCATTCGCTGATTTCTCGTTTTGGTAATAAATTACCAATACATAAGAAATTAACCCTAATCCATCCCAACCTAAAAGGATTCTAATTAAATTCGGGCTAATAATCAAAGCCCCTATAGATAAAACAAAACCAAAAACTAAATATATAAATCGCCTGTACCTCTTATCCCCGCTCATATAATCCCCCCTATAGTA
Organism: Cherax quadricarinatus; assembly: GCF_038502225.1. NCBI lineage: Eukaryota > Metazoa > Arthropoda > Malacostraca > Decapoda > Parastacidae > Cherax > Cherax quadricarinatus. Next base: position 127,503 of record NW_027195505.1, on the reverse strand, counting down.
TATTACCATAGAGGAGATAAATAAAACCACCCCTAAAAATAAGAACCTTACTCAATCATAAATCAAAGTTACTACAACAGAAGAAGAATTTAAAGAAAAAAGCTCTCACTCAATTACATAAGAAGACCTCAAGCTTATTCTCACCAAACTAAATAAAATAAAACCCAATGCCCTAAATAACAAAAACACTAAACTCACTAAATGACTATAGGCACCCCACATCATGATTTAAAATAACTTTCTTATATCTTCGATACCACAACCCGATGTTTTACTCTAAACTATTTAAATTGAAAGGTTCTAGTAGTTTAAACAAAAAATCTTGGTCTTGTAAACCAAAGATAAAGCCCATTTTTAGAACTTTATACAAAATCAGTTATAATATTTTATATTTCACTCTTCCTCTTACCCTGAGAGTTGCTGTCCTATTCACGACTCTAACCCACCCTCTTTCCATAGGACTAGTCCTACTCACTCAAACTATTCTTATCTGTGCTCTTTCAGGCCTATTCGGGCCTTCCTACTGATTCTCATATATTCTATTTCTAATTTTTCTAGGAGGAATATTAATTTTGTTCATTTATGTCTCTTCTCTTGCTTCCAACGAAGCCTTTAAAATTCATTTTAAATCCAGTCTACTAATCACCCTGTCCTTACCCATATCCTTTACCTTAATCTTTCTAGATCTCTTACTTCTCCCATCAAAATTTTCCAAATCTAGGCTATTCTTAATTCTAAGGAATAAAACAAATTTAGCCACCTTATCAACCAGTTCCATCTACTCCATCACTTCTTTCCCTCTTACTACTCTAGTAATTTTATACCTCTTACTTACCTTAATTGTTATTGTCAGTATTATTAATATCTCATCAAGACCTCTGCGACCCTCAAAATTCTAACAGAAAATAGTTTACTTAAAATATTAATTTTGGAGATTAAAGAAAAGTCCCTGCTTTTTTCTGATTTTTATTAAAACTATTTCAATTACTTAATCCTTTCGTACTAAAATAACCTCTAACTCCTTAGAAGATAGAAACCAACCTGGCTTTCGCCGGTCTGAACTCAAATCATGTAAAAATTTAAAGGTCGAACAGACCTTCTCCTGTAACCGCTACACCACAGAGAAATTTTTAATTCAACATCGAGGTCGCAAACTCTCTTGTCGATAAGAACTCTTAAAAAAAATTACGCTGTTATCCCTAAAGTAATTTATTCTCTAATCCTAAAAAGGGATCATATGAACAAATATCTCTGATTTAAACAAAAAACAGTTATATAATTTATATCCTAGTCGCCCCAACTAAACACCCTGCTGATAATAAACTTTAACACCTTAAATCACTCTTAACCAACTTCATGTATAAACTTTATAGGGTCTTATCGTCCCTCTAACTTATTTAAGCCTTTTCACTTAAAAGTTAAATTCAATCTCCGAGATAGAGACAGCTTCCTTCTCGTCCAACCATTCATTCCAGCCTCCAATTAAAAGACTAATGATTATGCTACCTTCGCACGGTCAAAATACCGCGGCCTTTTAGTCCCCAATGGGCAGGTCAGACTTTATATAACTCTCATACAGACATGTTTTTGATAAACAGGCGGAAGAGCCCTATTTGCCGAATTCCTTACACTCATCACCCCTTCAATAAATCTCATTAATTCTCCAAAATTTATTTAAAACAAACAAATTATATACTAATATACTCACTTTAAATCTTTAAACTAAATTCATAAAAAGTCTTTCCTACCTACTTAAAAAATAATAAATACTTCTCTCCTTGTATTTCAGATATAACTCCCTGTAAACATAGCTACCCCTAAGCCTAGTTAAACATACCTTTCTATTTATTTTTATAACTAAAATAATTAAACAAAGAGCTAGCCCCCTCTGTTCCTAAGCCTTGCCTTACCTTAATGCAAAGAAAAAATTGAATTTTTTTCAAAAAAAAAAACCAGATATCTTAAGACTCGATTAACATTTCACTACTAAAATAAGGTTTTGAATTTTTTTACCACAAAAACTCGACCTTTAATTTAGCTCTTCTTATTTCGGGAAGATATTATAAATATTTAATGTAAAATATCCCTAATACACAAGGTACTTAATTTAACTAATACTTCCCACTTATTTCACCAATATATTTCAACTTTCCTGTACAGTACTATTATCTATCGCCAAACTATTATTTCCTTAATTACCTACTTAAACCTAAAAATATTTTTCCTAATCATAATAATTAGCAAGTCTTCATAACAACCAAAATAAGTCACCCCTGCGACAACCTTTTCAACGTAAGTGAAATGCTAATCTTTAGCTTTACTTTGAATCTACAACTTTAATCTCTCAAACAAATAAACTTCGATCATCATAAAAACTGCGTATTTAATTTTACAAATTCTCCCATCCTCCTTAATGTCTATATATATATACATTTCTTTAAATGTAAATCCTTCTCGAATCATTCATAATCTTGTAAATCATATAATCCATTAATATATATATGATATTCATAGTGTATCTGCACACAGGTTATTATCTATATCACTTAAGTATTTATATACTTGAAGTTAGTATAATTCATAATATATATATATATATCAAGTGTATCTTCACAGGTTATTATCTATCTCATTAATTAGCTGAAGTTAGTATAATTTATAATATATATATATATCAAGCCACTGCTATAATCTATTAATCTATATATAGTATTCGTAGTGTATCTGCGCACAGGTTATTATCCATCCCGTTTAAGTACTTATACACTTGAAGCTAGCACATAACAATAAACTTGTATATACCGAGCTGTTTCATTAATTAGCTTACTGCTATAATCAACTGACACTCATATCTCTTTCTCAGTGTATCTCTTCGGAAATTAATATAAAGAAGTAATAGCTTCGTCTTATCTTCTCCAATGATCATCTGTTAGGAATATCTTCGTGGAAATGGGGGAATCTAGAAGGAGACGATTAATACAGGTATAAGTAGAATCCCCTTTCTCACGAAGGGTTCTACTTATAGCTGTATTAATCGGCAGGGTGACCCACCAAGGCAGGGTGACCCACCAAGGCAGGGTGACCCACCAAGGCAGGGTGACCCACCAAGGCAGGGTGACCCACCAAGGCAGGGTGACCCACCAAGGCAGGGTGACCCACCAAGGCAGGGTGACCCACCAAGGCAGGGTGGCCCGAGAGAGAAAAACTTTCATCAATCACTCCATCACTGTCTTGCCAGAGGCGCACTCACACCACAGTTATGAAATTGCAACATTAACACCCCTCCTTCAGAGTGTTGGCTCTGTACTTTACATCTCCAGGACTCAAGTCCGGTCTGCCGGTTTTCCTGAATTCCTTCATAAATATTACCTTGCTCACACACAAACAACACGTCAAGTTCTAAAAATAATTGGTCTCCATTCGCTCTTATCTAACATACATGTATGCTTGCTAGAAGTCCAAGCATCTCCCTCACAAAACCTTTATCCCCTGCCTCCAACTCCTCCTAGGCCGACCCCGACCCCGCCATCCCTCCACTATAGATTTATACTCTCTCGAAGCCATTCTATTTCGTTCCATCCTCTCTACATGTATAATTGTTATGGTAATCCCGCACCTCCTCCTAATTTCCATACTATGGATTCTCTACATTGACCTCAGACATGACGTCTCCACTGTCTCCAGTCTTCTTGCTGCAACATTCACCACTCAGGCTTCACACTGTCTCCAGTCTTCTTGCTGCAACATTCACCACTCAGGCTTCACACTGTCTCCAGTCTTCTTGCTGCAACATTCACCACTCAGGCTTCACACTGTCTCCAGTCTTCTTGCTGCAACATTCACCACTCAGGCTTCACACTGTCTCCAGTCTTCTTGCTGCAACATTCACCACTCACACTGTCTCCAGTCTTCTTGCTGCAACATTCATGCTTCTTCTTGCTGCAACATTCACCACTCAGTTCACACTGTCTCCAGTCTTCTTGCTGCAACATTCACCACTCACACTGTCTCCAGTCTTCTTGCTGCAACATTCACCACTCATGCTGTCTCCAGTCTTCTTGCTGCACACTCAGGCTTCACACTGTCTCCAGTCTTCTTGCTGCAACATTCACCACTCAGGCTTCACACTGTCTCCAGTCTTCTTGCTGCAACATTCACCACTCATGACACTGTCTCCAGTCTTCTTGCTGCAACATTCACCACTCAGGCTTCACACTGTCTCCAGTCTTCTTGCTGCAACATTCACCACTCATGCTCATGTCTCCAGTCTTCTTGCTGCACATCATATAAGAGCATCCTATACTCTCATACATTCCCATCTTTGCTTCCATGGATAATGTTGTTAGTCTCCACAGACTCCTCAATGCACCACTCACATTTTCCCCTCGTTAATTCTACGATTGAATGACAAAAATACAATAAAAATGTAAGTTAGAAGTATTCCAGGAAGACTTGACCTGGTGACTCAACAAACTTTACCTCCCGATGATCCAACTTGGCCACCAAGCTTCCTACCTTCTTTTATATTGTTTTGTTTTTTCTTGGTAGAGAGGGTTGTTATATTATGCTTTGCTATATTAAAAAGATATTAACATAACATGGAGATAAATGCTATACATTACCGACACGATGGAAAAGTAGACACACATGCAATATAATAATAATAATCTATACACGATTCGAGTCACAAGTGACATGGTCCTTAGACAAATAGATAAATTAAAACCTAACAAATTCGAAGGCTCTGATCAACTGTACGCAAGGGTTCTAAAGGAATGTAAAGAGGAGCTTAGCAAACCTTTGGCTAATCTTTTCAACATATCACTACAGACTGGCATGGTGCCATATAAGTGGAAAATGGCAAATGTGATACCTATTTTCAAAGCAGGTGACAGGTCCTTGGCTTCGAACTATAGACCAATAAGCCTTACCTCCATAGTGGGAAAATTTATGGAATCAATAATTGCCGAGGCAGTTCGTAGCCATCTTGAAAAGCATAAATTAATCAACGAATCTCATCTTGGTTTTACAAAGGGGCGTTCCTGCCTTACGAATTTATTAACTTTTTTCACTAGGGTATTTGAGGAGGTACATCATGGTAATGAATATGATATTGTGTATGTGGACTTCAGTAAGGCTTTTGACAGGGTCCCACATCAGAGACTTTTGAGGTAAAATTAAGGCACATGGAATAGGAGGAGAATTTTTTCTTCCTGGATAGAGGCATGGTTGGCAAATAGGCAGCAGAGAGTTTACATAAATGGGGAGAAATCACAGTGGGGAAGCGTCACGAGCGGTGTTCCACAGGGGTCAGTGTTGGGCCCCCTGTTGTTCACAATCTACATAAATGACATTGATGAGGGTATAAAGAGCGACATAAGCAAGTTTGCCGATGACACCAAAATAGGCCGTCGAATTCATTCTGACGAGGACATTAGAAGATTTGAATAGACTGATGCAGTGATCGGAGAAGTGGCAGAGGCAGTTTAATATAGACAAATGCAAAGTTCTAAATGTTGGACAGGAAAATAATCATGCCATATACAAAATAAATAATGTAGATCTTAATATTACGGATAGTAAAAAAGATTTAGGAATTCTGGTTAGCAGTAATCTGAAACCAAGACAACAGTGCATAAGTGTTCGCAATAAAGCTAACTGAATCCTTGGCTTCATATCAAGAAGTATAAATAATAGAAGTCCTCAGGATGTTCTTCAGCTCTATATATCCTTGGTTAGGCCTCATTTAGATTATGCTGCACAGTTCTGGCCACCGTATTACAGAATGGATATAAATGCTCTGGAAAACATACAAAGGAGGATGACACAGTTGATCCCATGTATCAGAAATCTTCCCTATGAGGGCAGACTGAGGGCCCTGAATCTGCACTCTCTAGAAAGGCGTAGAATTAGGGGGTATATGATTGAGGTGTATAAATGGAAGACAGGAATAAATAGAGGGGATGCAATAACGTGCTGAAAATGTCTAGCCTAGACAGGACTCGTAGCAATGGTTTTAAGTTGGAAAAATTCAGATTCAGGAAGGATATAGGATAGCACTGGTTTGGTAATAGAGTTGTGGATGAATGGAACAAACTCCCGAGTACAGTTATAGAGGCTAAAACGTTGTGTAGTTTTAAAAATAGGTTAGATAAATACTTGAGTGCTTGTGGGTGGGTGTGAGTTGGACCTGATTAGCTTGTGCTACTAGATCAGTTGCCGTGTTCCTTCGTTAAGTGAGTGTGACCTGACCTGACTAGGTTGGGGCATTGGCTTAAGCCGATAGGAGACTTGGACCTGCCTCGCATGGGCCAGAAGGCCTGCTGCAGTGTTCCTTCTTATGTTCTTATAACGCGATTCTTTATAGACAACGTTTCTCCCACAAGTCACACACAGATCTACCTAAGCAGGTACGTGAGTATATATAGGCAGCATAATGATGTGAAGAGTCAGGTGGAGAATGTTGAAGTTGATTGCTCAGAAAAGGTTGGAGTTGAGAAAGACCTACCCAGCATGGGCCAGTAGGTTTGTTGCTGTTTAGGACAACGCTGGAGAAGTTCCTGGCAAGAGGTTCAGCTATGTTGCAGAACTTACGTTTTAAAGTCTAGCGAAAACCGACCAACCAGCAGGATCTTCATTTCTACTCTCACCACAACACCAAAACTAAACGTGACGTTATCATAACCTTCTTCCTTCAAGACCTTGAAATCTGTAATAGTGAATTCCTCGAGGAGGAATTCTCTTTCATCGAACAAGTATTCTCATCACTTCATTATAGACTGCAGACGCTGTGCATATAACATCTTCAGCTCATACACAAATAACCTGCACATAGCAGAGAGAAAAGCTTATGAAGAGAGTGAGTGAGCCAGTATATATAGGTGAGGAGGACAGTGACGGGAGAAAGAGAGGTGGGAAGAGAAGTAGTGGAAGTGGTAATGATGGTGGTGGAAGAAGTGGGAGTAATTTGTGCCACAAGAGACAGAAAAGGGAGTGAAGAGAGGCAGTAGTAGTAGTAATAGTAGCAGAATAGACAGAAATAATAGTAAAGGAGTGGTAGTCGTAGCAGTGATAGCAGTAGTAGTAGAAGTGAAAAGAAAAAGGAGCACTACAGGAGAGATAAGGACCCACAAGGAGCACTGCAGGAGAGATAAGGACCCACAAGGAGCACTGCAGGAGAGATAAGGACCCACAAGGAGCACTGCAGGAGAGATAAGGACCCACAAAAAGCGCTGCAACTCGCCCCTTCCTTTCATGGAGCAACTTAAATATTACACTCAGCAATCATATTTCCTGGTGCGGACCGGATGAAGAAGTAAAGGTCTGTAATAAGGTAGATTATCTCTTGGATGTCAAGGGTAAGGAAAGAATGTATCATGTCAATATTTTGAAACTGTACCACCGGAGAGAAGTTAACCTTCGTTTAAACTCCTTTGATGAAGACGCTGTGTCTTACATCTTAGTTAACAGTAATGATTCTTGTGAATATAAAGTTTGTATTATAGATGACGAGTCTCACACAGAATCGGTGCAGCTGCTTCATATCTTAACGGATCATCCTCCAACATCAACATCAACAGTGAACTATCTAGAAAACAAAAGTCTCAAGTAAGTGCCAGAGTAAATACTTTATCAGACGTATTCACAGGGATCCCAGGACTTGGAAATATAAACACATATGCAGTATAATGTGATCCTTTATTGACAACGTTTCGCCCACACAGTGGGCTTTTTCAGATCACAACCAGATCTACCTGGGTGGAAGGTAGATCATCAGATGCAGCATTCTCCACCTGACCCAGCATTCTCAACCTGACTATAAATACTCTCGTACCTTCCACCCAGGTGGAAGATCTAGATCTGTTTGTGACTTGATAAAGCCCACTGTGTGGGCGAAACATTGTTAATAAAGGATCACATTATACTGCAAATGTGTTTATATTTCCATTGTGTCGGTATTTTATACCATTTATTTCGATCCCAGGACTTACCACTACCGTTGTACACAAGATTGTCAGCTCATGAACCAGTAGGACGGAAAATCTATCCTGTTTCCATTCGCTTACGGAAAACATTTGATAACGAAGTTGACAAACTCTTAAAGTTAAATATCATAGAACCTTCTAAATCAGCTTTCTGTTCAGCAGTTGTCATGGTTAAAAAAAAAAAACAATTCTTACCGACTGGCTCATGATTTTCGTTATTAAATGTTATCACTAAATGGGACGTTGAGCCCATGCCAGTAATCGATCATGACTTGTATAAATTCCATGACTGTAAATTCTTCTCTGAATTAGACATCTCACAAGCGTACCATCAAGTGTCATTACACCCAGACTCTAAACCATACACGGCTTTCCCTACTCAGAGGAATAATGCAATATCGCACAATGCCTTACGGCTTGGTCACCGCGTGTGCCACGTATATCCGGCTTATGAGAATAGTTCTTTCTGACCTCAAGAATGTTTCAGTGTATTTCGATAATATTTACATCATGACTCGTGTCTGGGAGGATCATCTTGCTACACTGTCGCTGGTTTTAAAAGGACTAATAGCTCATGGCCTTACAATTAAACCACGTAAGTGTTTTCTTAGATATTTGAAGGTACAATTCCTTGGGTTTATTATTTCTGACAATTTATCACATCTTACTAACAAGACGAAAGCAGTTCTAGAAAGCTCCTTCCCCACTACAAATAAATTGCTAAGAAGTTTCCTTGGGTCAGTAAATTTCTATAGAATTTTTGTAAATAATTTAAAAGGTCTGACTTCCATTCTCACAGACTATTTAAAAAAGAATGTAAAAGAACCTCTTGTGTTTTCAGAAGAGGCTGATGAAGCTTCGAACAAATTAAAAGAATATTTTCCAACTCTCCTGTTCTAAAACAACCAGATATTAATAAAGTCTTTTGTCTCAGAACAGATGCCAACCATTCAGGACTCGGGGCTGTTCTACTACAGTATTATGATGAGATTCACTTCCTTATATCTTCCACTAGTAAGAAGCTTCTGCCGAGGGAAGATACTCCACTGTGGAGAAGGAATGTTATACATTGGTATGGGTTATAAGTAGGTTCAAATACTACTTATACGGAAAACCCTTTGTGCTTGAAACAGATCACAAGCCACTGATGTACCTGGGAAACTTCAAAGGTTCCAATAGCCGACTTTTATGATGGGCTTTGGCTATCCAGTCCTATAAGTTTAAAGTTGTATATATATCTGGCTCAGAAAACCACTTCTCAGATTGGCCGAGCCGAGGGTGTTCATAGTACTTTTCCCTCTGTATTTTAACTTAATGCCTCCGACCATAAGTTTTGGAAAGGGGATATTGTGAGGGGAAAAAGCCCTTAAAAAGTGGGTGTTAGGGTTGTTCAGACACCCAGGAACCATTAGCGTGTTACCGCCCGCACTACCATCTAGCGGCTGAGGCTAAACTTCAGTTCCTCAGGTCTGATTTGCTTTAATTCGCACTCCTGGTAGTATTAACCTCACCTGATGTGGTTTGAACTTTGTGAATCACTTCACCTCCACTCTTCTCCTGATCAGGTAGGTTGATCTACCAGGAATATTTCTGTTCATTGTTACTGATTTACCTGGTTACCAGTAATGACATTGAAGTGGAACACCACACTTTGTCTTTCTTCAATGTTAAACTTATTTAACACTTATATAACCAGTGTTATTTTCTTGATTATCAGCTCTGCTGCTGGCCTGGTTAACCAGGGTAGACACTAGTTAACTGGAGCAAGATCGCTGTCTAAAGGACGTAGTGGAACATTACGACTCCTCACCTCTGAAATCTAAATTGTGGCAGGATTTTCAGAACATAGGACGAACACCGCCACCCAGGATAACCAACACCATTTATTCTTAAACATCATCAGAAGACCATCCTGGGAATAAGATACTCATGTCCCAACATCCTACTGGAACCACAGCCGCCATTTTTTATTTATTTTTAATTAAAATCATTAGAAAATTATCATACTTATTATCCAAAAAGTTATTCATCAGTTATTTTTTCATTCTCTTCTTCAGGAGGAAGGCGTTCCATGACAATGTTAACACAGAAGACCAGTACAGTAACACAGAAGACCAGTACAGTAACACAGAAGACCAGTACAGTAACACAGAAGACCAGTACAGTAACACAGAAGACCAGTACAGTAACACAGAAGACCAGTACAGTAACAGAAGACCAGGAAGACCAGTACAGTAACGCAGAAGACCAGTAGAGCACTGCAGAAGAACGGGTACAGTACAGTAACGCAGAAGATCAGTATAGTAACAGAGAAGACCAGTACACTAACACAGAAGATAAGCACAGTAACACAGAAGACCAATATAGTAACACAGTAGACCAGTGCAGTAACACAGAACGGGTACAGTACAGTAACACAAAGACCAGTACAGTAACACAGAAGTGGTACAGTACAGTAACATAGAAGAAGAGTATAGTAACAGAGAAGACCAGTACAGTAACAGAGAAGACCAGTACAGTAACAGAGAAGACCAATACTGTAACAGAGATGACCAGTACAGAACAATAACACAGAAGACCAATACAGTAACACAGAAGACCAATACAGTAACACAGAATAATGGGTACAGTAGAGTAACAGAAGACCAGTACAGTACAGTAACACAGAACACCAGTACAGTAACAGAAGACCAGTACAGTAACAAAGAAGACCAGTACAGTAACAAAGATGACCAGTACAGTTACGCAGATCAGTAAATTAAAACAGTGCAGTAATACAGAAGAACAGTACAGTAATACATAAGAACAGTGCAGTACAGTAACACAGGAAATCAATACAGTAACACAGAAGCAGAGTACAGTAACATTCACTGCTGCTGCCTCTGTATTAGACTAAAGAAGCCTACTGTGTAGGTGAAATGTTAATGAAGTAGGTTCACGGTATTGTCCCGGCCCGATGTCTTTTCCTGCGTTATGTTAGAGTACCAGACATGTGTACCCAGGAGACCTGCCATCTTCACCTCGCTATACCACTCTCCAACATATATTATTGACAGTTCTAGTTGTTTCAGCGTTATTTCTGTTGAGTTAACTCCGGTGAATGAACACAAATAAGAACACTACCGTAACTCTTATGAGAGTGGCTGGAGGGGAAATAACACCACCGTGGCTACTGTCAGGGAGGCTGGAGGGGGAAATAACACCACCGTGGCTTCTGTCAGGGGGGCTGGAGTGGGAATAACACCACCGTGGCTTCTGTCAGGGGGGCTGGAGTGGGAATAACACCACCGTGGCTACTGTCAGGGAGGCTGGAGTGGGAATAACACCACCGTGGCTACTGTCAGGGAGGCTGGAGTGGGAATAACACCACCGTGGCTACTGTCAGGGAGGCTGGAGTGGGAATAACACCACCGTGGCTACTGTCAGGGAGGCTGGAGTGGGAATAACACCACCGTGGCTACTGTCAGGGAGGCTGGAGTGGGAATAACACTACCGTGGTTGACGCTTTTGAATCTAAATTAGCAAATCATGAATAACAATAATAATAAAAATAATAATAAAATTATTTGCGACCACTGTCAGCCTCAGAGTTATCTCTGAGTTACCAGACCTTGCCACGTGGAGGCCAGTGGTTCGTCTTTAAGGTCCACCCCCCCCCCTCGCCTTCCCCAGGTTCATGTGTCCAGGAATCCATCCGTGGGCCCCCGGATGTCTCCCCTTCCTCACTTCCCTAAGGTCAGCCTCACCTCTCATCTCTGCCTTCCAGCCTGAGCCTTCCCCAGGGTTATGTATCCAGGAATTCATTCGTCCGCCGCCGGATGTTTCCCCTTCCACACTTTCCCAAGGTCAGCCTCACCAACCTGTATTCTTGCCGTCCCTAGGTTCGTGTATCCAGGAATCCATCCGTTCGCTCCCGGATGTCTCCCCTTCCCCACTTACCTAAGGTCAGCCTCAACAACATGTATCCAGGAATCCATCCGCTCGCTCCCAGATGTCTTCCCCACTTACCTAAGGTCAGTTCATGTATCCAGGAATCCATCCGTCGCTCCCTTCCCCAGGATGTCTCCCCTTCCCCACTTACCCCAAGGTCAGCCTCAACTGCTGGTATTCATGCCTTCCCCAGGTTCATGTATCCAGGAATCCGCTCGCTCCCGGATGTCTCCCCTTCCCCACTTACCCAAGGTCAGCCTCAACAACAACCTTCCCAAGTTCATGTATCTCCATCCGCTCGCTCCCAGACCTTACCTAAGGTCAGCGAGTTAGGTCAGTGCCTTCCCCGGATCGGTGTCTCCAGGAGTCCACTTGGTGTCACCTCAGGTGGACTCCCTTCCCCACTTCCCCAAAGTCAGCTGTATTCTTGCCTTCCCCAGGCTTATGTATCCAGGATTCCATCCGTCTACCGCCAGATGTCTTCCCTTCTCCACTTACCCAAGGTCAGCCTCAACTGCTGGTATTCATGCTTTCCCCAGGTTCATGTATCCAGGAATCCATCCGCTCGCTCCCGGATGTCTCCCCTTC
>NW_027195505.1:0-110000 GCF_038502225.1 Cherax quadricarinatus | reverse complement strand
TGTACACATACACATCACTACAAACACACATATATACATACATGTGTACACATACACATCACTACAAACACACATATATACATACATGTGTACACATACACATCACTACAAACACACATATATACATGTGTACACATACACATCACTACACACACACACACACGCACATATATACATGTGTACACATACACATCACTACAAACACACATATATACATACATGTGTACACATACACATCACTACAAACACACATATATACATACATGTGTACACATACACATCACTACAAACACACATATATACATACATGTGTACACATACACATCACTACAAACACACATATATACATACATGTGTACACATACACATCACTACAAACACACATATATACATACATGTGTACACATACACATCACTACAAACACACATATATACATACATGTGTACACATACACATCACTACAAACACACATATATACATACATGTGTACACATACACATCACTACAAACACACATATACACATACATGTGTACACATACACATCACTACAAACACATATATACATACATGTGTACACATACACATCACTACAAACACAGATTTGTACATATATACATATATGTGTACAAATACACATCACTACAAACACACATATATACATACATGTGTACACATACACATCACTACAAACACACATATATACATACATGTGTACACATACACATCACTACAAACACACATATATACATACATGTGTACACATACACATCACTACAAACACACATATATACATACATGTGTACACATACACATCACTACAAACACACATATATACATACATGTGTACACAAACACATCACTACAAACACACATATATACATACATGTGTACACATACACATCACTACAAACACACATATATATATATATACATGTGTACACAAACACATCACTACAAACACACATATATACATACATGTGTACACATACACACACACACACACACACACACACACACACATATATACATACATGTGTACACATACACATCACTACAAACACACATATATACATACATGTGTACACATACACATCACTACAAACACACATATATACATACATGTGTACACATACACATCACTACAAACACACATATATACATACATGTGTACACATACACATCACTACAAACACACATATATACATACATGTGTACACATACATGTGTACACATACACATCACTACAAACACACATATATACATACATGTGTACACATACACATCACTACAAACACACATATATACATACATGTGTACACATACACATCACTACATACATGTGTACACATACACATCACTACAAACACACATATATACATACATGTGTACACATACACATCACTACACACACACACACATATATACATACATGTGTACACATACACATCACTACAAACACACATATATACATACATGTGTACACATACACATCACTACAAACACACATATATACATACATGTGTACACATACACATCACTACAAACACACATATATACATACATGTGTACACATACACATCACTACAAACACACATATATACATACATGTGTACACATACACATCACTACAAACACACATATATACATACATGTGTACACATACACATCACTACAAACACACATATATACATACATGTGTACACATACACATCACTACAAACACACATATATACATGTGTACACATACACATCACTACAAACACACATATATACATACATATGTACACATACACATCACTACAAACACACATATATACATACATGTGTACACATACACATCACTACAAACACACATATATACATACATGTGTACACATACACATCACTACAAACACACATATATACATACATGTGTACACATACACATCACTACAAACACACATATATACATACATGTGTACACATACACATCACTACAAACACACATATATACATACATGTGTACACATACACATCACTACAAACACACATATATACATACATGTGTACACATACACATCACTACAAACACACATATATACATACATGTGTACACATACACATCACTACAAACACACATATATACATACATGTGTACACATACACATCACTACAAACACACATATATACATACATGTGTACACATACACATCACTACACATCACTACACACATATACATACATGTGTACACATACACATCACTACAAACACACATATATACATACATGTGTACACATACACATCACTACAAACACACATATATACATACATGTGTACACATACACATCACTACAAACACACATATATACATACATGTGTACACATACACATCACTACACACACACATATATACATACATGTGTACACATACACATCACTACAAACACATATATACATACATGTGTACACATACACATCACTACAAACACATATATACATACATGTATACACATACACATCACTACACACACACACACACGCACATATATACATGTGTACACATACACATCACTACAAACACACATATATACATACATGTGTACACGTATACATAAGTACATCTGCACTCTCCCACAACATTGTTTAAATTAATATTTACTCTATAAATAGTGTAAGAAAATTAAGAAAATTCTTGATCATAAAATTTAAATTTTCTTAAGAAAATGGAATAAATGTTACAATATTTTGATGAAATATTTTGTGGAAGAAGTGACTGACATGACAGACTTGTGGAAGAAGTGACTGACATGACAGACTTGTGGAAGAAGTGACTGACATGACAGACTTGTGGAAGAAGTGACTGACATGACAGACTTGTGGAAGAAGTGACTGACATGACAGACTTGTGGAAGAAGTGACTGACATGACAGACTTGTGGAAGAAGTGACTGACATGACAGACTTGTGGAAGAAGTGACTGACATGACAGACTTGTGGAAGAAGTGACTGACATGACAGACTTGTGGAAGAAGTGACTGACATGACAGACTTGTGGAAGAAGTGACTGACATGACAGACTTGTGGAAGAAGTGACTGACATGACAGACTTGTGTAAGAAGTGACTGACATGACAGACTTGTGGAAGAAGTGACTGACATGACAGACTTGTGGAAGAAGTGACTGACATGACAGACTTGTGGAAGAAGTGACTGACATGACAGACTTGTGGAAGAAGTGACTGACATGACAGACTTGTGGAAGAAGTGACTGACATGAGAGACTTGTGGAAGAAGTGACTGACATGACAGACTTGTGGAAGAAGTGTGGAAGAAGTGACTGACTGACAGACTGTTGTGGAAGAAGTGACTGACATGACAGACTTGTGGAAGAAGTGACTGACATGACAGACTTGTGGAAGAAGTGACTGACATGACAGACTGACATGACAGACTTGTGGAAGAAGTGACTGACATGACAGACTTGTGGAAGAAGTGACTGACATGAGACTTGTGGAAGAAGTGACTGACATGACAGACTTGTGGAAGAAGTGACTGACATGACAGACTTGTGGAAGAAGTGACTGACATGACAGACTTGTGGAAGAAGTGACTGACATGACAGACTTGTGGAAGAAGTGACTGACATGACAGACTTGTGGAAGAAGTGACTGACATGAGAGACTTGTGGAAGAAGTGACTGACATGACAGACTTGTGGAAGAAGTGACTGACATGAGAGACTTGTGGAAGTGACTGACATGACAGACTTGTGGAAGAAGTGACTGACATGAGAGACTTGTGGAAGAAGTGACTGACATGAGAGACTTGTGAAGAAGTGACTGACATGAGAGACTTGTGGAAGAAGTGACTGACATGACAGACTTGTGGAAGAAGTGACTGACATGACAGACTTGTGGAAGAAGTGACTGACATGACAGACTTGTGGAAGAAGTGACTGACATGAGAGACTTGTGGAAGAAGTGACTGACATCCTAGACTCGTGGAAGAAGTGACTGACATGAGAGACTTGTGGAAGAAGTGACTGACATGACAGACTTGTGGAAGAAGTGACTGACATGACAGACTTGTGGAAGAAGTGACTGACATGACAGACTTGTGGAAGTGACTGACATGACAGACTTGTGGAAGAAGTGACTGACATGACAGACTTGTGGAAGAAGTGACTGACATGAGAGACTTGTGGAAGAAGTGACTGACATGAGAGACTTGTGGAAGAAGTGACTGACATGAGAGACTTGTGGAAGAAGTGACTGACATGAGAGACTTGTGGAAGAAGTGACTGACATGAGAGACTTGTGGAAGAAGTGACTGACATGAGAGACTTGTGGAAGAAGTGACTGACTTGTGGAAGAAGTGACTGACATGACAGACTTGTGGAAGAAGTGACTGACATGAGAGACTTGTGGAAGAAGTGACTGACATGAGAGACTTGTGGAAGAAGTGACTGACATGAGAGACTTGTGGAAGAAGTGACTGACATGACATGTGTTAGACCAACCTGGCCAGTACGACTGTGTGCTGCCACAACCTGGCCAGTACGACTGTGTGTTGCCACAACCTGGCCAGTACGACTGTGTGCTGCCACAACCTGGCCAGTACGACTGTGTGCTGCCACAACCTGGCCAGTACGACTGTGTGCTGCCACAACCTGGCCAGTACGACTGTGTGTTGCCACAACCTGGCCAGTACGACTGTGTGTTGCCACAACCTGGCCAGTACGACTGTGTGCTGCCACAACCTGGCCAGTACGACTGTGTGCTGCCACAACCTGGCCAGTACGACTGTGTGTTGCCACAACCTGGCCAGTACGACTGTGTGTTGCCACAACCTGGCCAGTACGACTGTGTGCTGCCACAACCTGGCCAGTACGACTGTGTGTTGCCACAACCTGGCCAGTACGACTGTGTGTTGCCACAACCTGGCCAGTACGACTGTGTGCTGCCACAACCTGGCCAGTACGACTGTGTGTTGCCACAACCTGGCCAGTACGACTGTGTTGCCACAACCTGGCCAGTACGACTGTGTGTTGCCACAACCTGGCCAGTACGACTGTGTGTTGCCACAACCTGGCCAGTACGACTGTGTGCTGCCACAACCTGGCCAGTACGACTGTGTGTTGCCACAACCTGGCCAGTACGACTGTGTGTTGCCACAACCTGCCACAACCTGGCCAGTACGACTGTGTGTTGCCACAACCTGGCCAGTACGACTGTGTGCTGCCACAACCTGGCCAGTACGACTGTGTGCTGCCACAACCTGGCCAGTACGACTGTGTGCTGCCACAACCTGGCCAGTACGACTGTGTGCTGCAGCAACCTGGCCAGTACGACTGTGTGTTGCCACAACCTGGCCAGTACGACTGTGTGCTGCCACAACCTGGCCAGTACGACTGTGTGCTGCCACAACCTGGCCAGTACGACTGTGTGTTGCCACAACCTGGTCAGTACGACTGTGTGCTGCCACAACCTGGCCAGTACGACTGTGTGTTGCCACAACCTGGCCAGTACGACTGTGTGTTGCCACAACCTGGCCAGTACGACTGTGTGCTGCCACAACCTGGCCAGTACGACTGTGTGCTGCCACAACCTGGCCAGTACGACTGTGTGTTGCCACAACCTGGCCAGTACGACTGTGTGTTGCCACAACCTGGCCAGTACGACTGTGTGCTGCCACAACCTGGCCAGTACGACTGTGTGCTGCCACAACCTGGCCAGTACGACTGTGTGCTGCCACAACCTGGCCAGTACGACTGTGTGCTGCCACAACCTGGCCAGTACGACTGTGTGTTGCCACAACCTGGCCAGTACGACTGTGTGCTGCCACAACCTGGCCAGTACGACTGTGTGCTGCCACAACCTGGCCAGTACGACTGTGTGCTGCCACAACCTGGCCAGTACGACTGTGTGCTGCCACAACCTGGCCAGTACGACTGTGTGTTGCCACAACCTGGCCAGTACGACTGTGTGTTGCCACAACCTGGCCAGTACGACTGTGTGCTGCCACAACCTGGCCAGTACGACTGTGTGTTGCCACAACCTGGCCAGTACGACTGTGTGTTGCCACAACCTGGCCAGTACGACTGTGTGCTGCCACAACCTGGCCAGTACGACTGTGTGCTGCCACAACCTGGCCAGTACGACTGTGTGTTGCCACAACCTGGCCAGTACGACTGTGTGTTGCCACAACCTGGCCAGTACGACTGTGTGTTGCCACAACCTGGCCAGTACGACTGTGTGCTGCCACAACCTGGCCAGTACGACTGTGTGCTGCCACAACCTGGCCAGTACGACTGTGTGTTGCCACAACCTGGCCAGTACGACTGTGTGCTGCCACAACCTGGCCAGTACGACTGTGTACGACTGTTGCCACAACCTGGCCAGTACGACTGTGTGTTGCCACAACCTGGCCAGTACGACTGTGTGTTGCCACAACCTGGCCAGTACGACTGTGTGTTGCCACAACCTGGCCAGTACGACTGTGTGTTGCCACAACCTGGCCAGTACGACTGTGTGTTGCCACAACCTGGCCAGTACGACTGTGTGTTGCCACAACCTGGCCAGTACGACTGTGTGTTGCCACAACCTGGCCAGTACGACTGTGTGTTGCCACGACCTGGCCAGTACGACTGTGTGTTGCCACAACCTGGCCAGTACGACTGTGTGTTGCCACAACCTGGCCAGTACGACTGTGTGTTGCCACAACCTGGCCAGTACGACTGTGTGTTGCCACAACCTGGCCAGTACGACTGTGTGCTGCCACAACCTGGCCAGTACGACTGTGTGCTGCCATAACCTGGCCAGTACGACTGTGTGCTGCCACAACCTGGCCAGTACGACTGTGTGCTGCCACAACCTGGCCAGTACGACTGTGTGCTGCCACAACCTGGCCAGTACGACTGTGTGCTGCCACAACCTGGCCAGTACGACTGTGTGCTGCCACAACCTGGCCAGTACGACTGTGTGCTGCCACAACCTGGCCAGTACGACTGTGTGCTGCCACAACCTGGCCAGTACGACTGTGTGTTGCCACAACCTGGCCAGTACGACTGTGTGTTGCCACAACCTGGCCAGTACGACTGTGTGCTGCCACAACCTGGCCAGTACGACTGTGTGCTGCCACAACCTGGCCAGTACGACTGTGTGTTGCCACAACCTGGCCAGTACGACTGTGTGTTGCCACAACCTGGCCAGTACGACTGTGTGCTGCCACAACCTGGCCAGTACGACTGTGTGATATTGATGTCTGTAAATAAAAACGGAATTCTTATTCAGTTTAGCATCAAAGTTGGTGATAATGGAAGGTCGAACTTAGTTTAGTGGTTTGTATGTCCTAATTTGCGATTTTATTGACAACTTTGATATTAATGTACATGTGAGAACTTGTACATTCCATATCTGATTCACTTGAATGGGAATATTTAACTGCATTGTGTACTCATTCCACATTCTGCATGAACCTGCATTGACGTGCAGAGTCTGAGTTGTGCAGCACGAGGATACCTGTCTGAGTTGTGCAACACGGGGATACCTGTCTGAGTTGTGCAACACGGGGATACCTGTCTGAGTTGTGCAACACGGGGATACCTGTCTGAGTTGTGCAACACGGGGATACCTGTCTGAGTTGTGCAACACGGGGATACATGTCTGAGTTGTGCAACACGGGGATACCTGTCTGAGTTGTGCAACACGGGGATACATGTCTGAGTTGTGGAACACGGGGATACATGTCTGAGTTGTGCAACACGGGGATACCTGAGTCTACCTGAGTTGTGCAACACGGGGATACCTGAGTCTACCTGAGTTGTGCAACACGGGGATACCTGTCTGAGTTGTGCAACACGGGGATACCTGTCTGAGTTGTGCAACACGGGGATACCTGTTGTGCAACACGGGGATACCTGAGTTGTGCAACACGGGGATACCTGTTGTGCAACACGGGGATGAGTTGTGCAACACGGGGATACCTGTCTGAGTTGTGCAACACAGGGATACCTGTCTGAGTTGTGCAACACGGAGATACCTGAGCTGTGCAACACGGGGATACCTGTCTGAGTTGTGCAACACGGGGATACCTGTCTGAGTTGTGCAACACGGGGATACCTGTCTGAGTTGTGCAACACGGGGATACCTGTCTGAGTTGTGCAACACGGGGATACCTGTCTGAGTTGTGCAACACGGGGATACCTGTCTGAGTTGTGCAACACGGGGATACCTGTCTGAGTTGTGCAACACGGGGATACCTGTCTGAGTTGTGCAACACGGGGATACCTGTCTGAGTTGTGCAACACGGGGATACCTGTCTGAGTTGTGCAACACGGGGATACCTGTCTGAGTTGTGCAACACGGGGATACCTGTCTGAGTTGTGCAACACGGGGATACCTGTCTGAGTTGTGCAACACGGGGATACCTGTCTGAGTTGTGCAACACGGGGATACCTGTCTGAGTTGTGCAACACGGGGATACCTGTCTGAGTTGTGCAACACGGGGATACCTGTCTGAGTTGTGCAACACGGGGATACCTGTCTGAGTTGTGCAACACGGGGATACCTGTCTGAGTTGTGCAACACGGGGATACCTGTCTGAGTTGTGCAACACGGGGATACCTGTCTGAGTTGTGCAACACGGGGATACCTGTCTGAGTTGTGCAACACGGGGATACCTGTCTGAGTTGTGCAACACGGGGATACCTGTCTGAGTTGTGCAACACGGGGATACATGTCTGAGTTGTGGAACACGGGGATACATGTCTGAGTTGTGCAACACGAGGATACCTGTCTGAGTTGTGCAGCACGGGGATACCTGTCTGAGTTGTGCAACACGGGGATACCTGTCTGAGTTGTGCAACACGGGGATACCTGTCTGAGTTGTGCAACACGGGGATACCTGTCTGAGTTGTGCAACACGGGGATACCTGTATGAGTTGTGCAACACGGGGATACCTGTATGAGTTGTGCAACACGGGGATACCTGTCTGAGTTGTGCAACACGGGGATACCTGTCTGAGTTGTGCAACACGGGGATACCTGTCTGAGTTGTGCAACACGGGGATACCTGTCTGAGTTGTGCAACACGGGGATACCTGTCTGAGTTGTGCAACACGGGGATACCTGTCTGAGTTGTGCAACACGGGGATACCTGTCTGAGTTGTGCAACACGGGGATACCTGTCTGAGTTGCGCAACACATTGATACCTGTCTGAGTTGTGCAACACGGGGATACCTGTCTGAGTTGTATAACACGGGGATACCTGTCTGAGTTGTGCAACACGGGGATACCTGTCTGAGTTGTGCAACACGGGGATACCTGTCTGAGTTGTGCAACACGGGGATACCTGTCTGAGTTGTGCAACACGGGGATACCTGTCTGAGTTGTGCAACACGGGGATACCTGTCTGAGTTGTGCAGCACGGGGATACCTGTATGAGTTGTGCAACACGGGGATACCTGTCTGAGTGAGTTGTCTGAGTTGTGCAACACGGGGATACCTGTCTGAGTTGTGCAACACGGGGATACCTGTCTGAGTTGTGCAACACGGGGATACCTGTCTGAGTTGTGCAACACGGGGATACCTGTCTGAGTTGTGCAACACGGGGATACCTGTCTGAGTTGTGCAACACGGGGATACCTGTCTGAGTTGTGCAACACGGGGATACCTGTCTGAGTTGTATAACACGGGGATACCTGTCTGAGTTGTGCAACACGGGGATACCTGTCTGAGTTGTGCAACACGGGGATACCTGTCTGAGTTGTGCAACACGGGGATACCTGTCTGAGTTGTGCAACACGGGGATACCTGTCTGAGTTGTGCAACACGGGGATACCTGTCTGAGTTGTGCAACACGGGGATACCTGTCTCTTATCGCACAGCGACCAAAGTACACCAGGGAATTATTCTTATACATATTAGTCAGAAAACAGCACTCTGAAGAGAAACTTCATGAATCACTGAAATGAGGTTTTCATTGCCCAAGATCGACACTGAAGCGCTGAATAGCCTCTATAGGTTGTGCGCTTCTCACTAAATAATAACAAATTCTCTTATCAATGTTTTGAAGCACTAAAGCAGCATGGGTAATGCAACGCTTGGGAAACATGGAGCCATCAATTTCAGACTTAAAACAACAAGATAAAATGTTCAATTTCTTGAACCAAAAACACTCCTAGTATGAAGGAACCCTCCTTGTGGGAATATATATAATGTAAGAATCAGTTTATTATAAATTTGGTGGTGATGGCAGCTGTGAATGTAAGAATGTTAGTGCCGTCAAGCACAGAAATATACCAGGCGTCTCTTATGACAGCTTAAATTAGGTCTGGAGATGCAGCTGCCTTACGACCTCTCGCACATTTTTTCCTCGATGTTCTTACGTACTATAATAAACAAAAGTAGCGTTTTTCGTATTCCCATTGCAAAAGAATAAAATACTAAAATTAGAGAGTCTTGTCACAGCCTCTTGCTTGTAACGAGAATATTCCTTGTACGGTTTACCAAGAATTTATTTTTCTTCGTATACGGTAGAAATAACCCGCAAATAGGTTTAAGTTGGGGATCTCTTACAAATAAACAACACGAGGTTTTAAAGAACGGAGATTTTGTTATATGTGGCTGAAACAATACACAAATAACCCGCAATGAGGAGAGAGGGGAACGTATGACGATGTTTTGGTCTGACTGCCACCAGTGACGTGTCTCACTGCCACAGTTATGCAACATTTTGTGTATAAGATGGGAAAAATTGCACAGCAGTATGTATGTTTTATTACGGACACACCAGAGTGGAGCACGTTACTGCAGACACGTAAATACCTGTTTAATAACAGCCATACTGGAGCACATGGCTAGTACAAGAGAGAACATCTGCTTTAAGACAGCGGTACGGTGGGATATCTGCTTTATGACACTGCAGAACATCTGCTTTATGGTGGAGACACAGTGGATCATCTGCTTTATGATACAGTGGAATATCTGCTTTATGAAGGAGAAGCTATGGATCATGTCCTTTATGATGTAGATGGTGGATCATCTGTTTTATGACGGAGACGCATTGGATGATGTACTTGATGTAGACAGTGGAATATCTGTTGTACGTGAGCGGATCAACTTGAGACTGCAAAACATCTGCTATATGATGGGAACAGTCATACCATGGCTTTATGAGAGCGGAGATTCTGCTTTATGACAGAGGCAAAAATGGAACTGCTTTATAAGAGATACCGTGTACTATGGATGAGACAGTAATGGGAGGGGAGTGGGGGTAGGGGTACAGCAGTTACGATAGGAGGGTGGTGCGTCACTGCGACGCTAGCGGACGGTGCACCACGAACGTTACAATTATGCAGTGATCTAAATCCGTGGTATTCACCACTGACAAAGCCGTCTCCTTCCTTCATTACACAGTTTACCGCTAAAAAGACATTTAATTACCTCGCCACAATGGACGACAGACAATAGCAGTGTGATAAAAGCCCTTTGTACACAATATGGAGGAGACTCCGTGGCTGCCTGACTGGGAAGTCAAAGACTCGTGTGTATACACGGAAGACTGACACCACTACACCCAACACTCACCCGCTATACCCAACACTACACTCAACACTCACCCGCTATACCCAACACTACACTCAACACTCACCCGCTATACCCAACACTACACTCAACACTCACCCGCTATACCCAACACTACACTCAACACTCACCCGCTATACCCAACACTACACCCAACACTCACCCGCTATACCCAACACTCACCCGCTATACCCAACACTACACTCAACACTCACCCGCTATACTCAACACTCACCCGCTATACCCAACACTCATCCGCTACTACACTCAACACTCACCCGCTATACCCAACACTACACTCAACACTCACCCGCTATACCCAACACTACACTCAACACTCACCCGCTACACCCAACACTACACTCAACACTCACCCGCTATACCCAACACTACACTCAACACTACACTCAACACTCACCCGCTACACTCAACACTACACTCAACACTCACCCGCTACACTCAACACTACACTCAACACTCACCCGCTACACTCAACACTACACTCAACACTCACCCGCTACACTCAACACTCACCCGCTATACCCAACACTACACTCAACACTCACCCGCTATACCCAACACTACACTCAACACTCACCCGCTATACCCAACACTACACTCAACACTCACCCGCTATACCCAACACTACACTCAACACTCACCCGCTATACCCAACACTACACTCAACACTCACCCGCTATACCCAACACTACACTCAACACTCACCCGCTATACCCAACACTACACTCAACACTCACCCGCTATACCCAACACTACACTCAACACTCACCCGCTATACCCAACACTACACTCAACACTCACCCGCTATACCCAACACTACACCCAACACTCACCCGCTATACCCAACACTACACTCAACACTCACCCGCTATACCCAACACTACACTCAACACTCACCCGCTATACCCAACACTACACTCAACACTCACCCGCTATACCCAACACTGCACTCAACACTCACCCGCTATACCCAACAATACATACTATCAAAACTAATGTTTGCTACAACACATTACTGGTGAGTTGGAATAAATGAGGAAAATAATATAGATAACATAAAAACTGCAACAGAGAACTAGTAATATAAATTAGAAGGTTGTTGGAATATGCAGCTAAAACAGTACAAGACTTCAGTCACAATGATAGAAAATTTAATTGAAAATAGAGGTGTGGAAAAAAAATGAAGATTTTCAAGCTAAGAAACAACATGTAACCCGCCTAACAAATTGTTTTTCAAGGAAACAAGAACAGAACCGAAAAAGAGAGGGAAGAAAAAATGAGAGAATTAGGATAAACACACATGTAATTTTTTGTATACTAATATAAATGGGGGAATTTAAAAAGAAAATCCTAGATCTAAGGGTCATTAACAATGGAGAAAAACTTTATACAGTCGGTTTAACTTAAACTAAACACGAGAAATATATACGAGACTGTAGTCCATGTTGACTGTGAAGAGGCAGCAGCGAAGAAAGTAGACACAGTGGTTGGCGAACTTTCTTGGGTATTACCCAAAAACAAATTTGTGTACAGCGAAATTCCTGGGTAGACTTGAGTCCTCACCGAAATGGTCACTACAAATTTGATTTTTAATTTTATCAGAAAACTTGAAATTATTTGTTTGAAAAAATATAATTTTCACAATTTTTTCTCGCTTATTAAATAATTTTTTGTGCATTTTTTTATGTTTATTGAGCCTTCATTATCTCCGAGATTTTCATTTCTACCCCATTTGTGATAATTTACGCCCCGACCCCCACTTAGGAAGTAGAGACCAACAATATCTTCCAACTCCTGCCCCCAACATCTTGCTCCTGGGGGATTTATACTTAAGGCTCCTAAAATGGAGGAATATAGCAAATAACGATGTTGCAGTGATAACACCAGGAGGCAGCTCTGACGAGAACTTACACACACACACGAGCCTTTAAATTTCTGCACAAAATTCAACTTAAACCAGCAAATAATAGAGCCTACTAGACTGGAGAATACACTACACCTCATCTTCACTAACAATGATGATCTGATACGAAATGTCACCATATCAAAAACAATATACTCAGATTACAACATAATCGAGGTTCAGACATGTATGCGCGGAGCCCCAGACCGACAAAATGAGATTAGTCACGAGGGAGCCTTCACCAAATTCAACTTCAATAACAAGAACATAAAGTGGGACCAGGTAAATCAAGTCCTAAACGATATAAGCTGGGAAGATAGACTAAGCAACAGACCCCAACTTATGCCTAGAACAGATTAACTCTGTGGCACTCGATGTATGCTCAAGCCTTATTCCTTTAAGAAAAGGAGGAGTAGATGTAAAATAGAAAGAGATAGGTGCTCCCTTTATAGGCGACGGAAAAGAATAACAGAGGGGCTAAAAGAGGCCAATATATCTGCAATGCGTAGGGAGTCACTGGTCAGAGAAATAGCAAACATCGAACTAAAGCTAAAGGAATCTTATAGGAGTCAGGAATCGCGGGAAGAACTAAAAGCCATAAGTGAAATCGAAAGAAATCCAAAGTATTTCTTTTCTTATGCCAAATCAAAGTCGAGAACAACATCCGGTACTGGGCCCCTACTTAAACAAGATGGGTCCTACACAGATGACAGCAAGGAAATGAGTGAGCTACTCAAGTCCCAATATGACTCAGTTTTTAGCAAGCCACTAACCAGACTGAGAGTCGAAGATCTAAATGAATTTTTTATGAGAGAGCCACAGAATTTGGTAAACACAAACCTATCTGATGCTATCTTGACGCCAAATGACTTCGAACAGGCGATAAATGACATGCTCATGCACTCTGCCCCAGGCCCAGACTCATGGAACTCCATGTTCATCAAGAACTGCAAGAAGCCCCTATCACATGCTTTTAGCATCCTAGGAAAAGGGACCATAGACACTGGGGTCGTTCCACAGTTACTAAAAACAACAGACATAGCCCCACTCCACAAAGGGGGCAGTAAAGCAATAGCAAAGAACTACAGACCGATAGCGCTAACATCCCATATCATAAAAATCTTTGAAAGGATCCTAAGAAGCAAGATCGCCACCCATCTAGATACCCATCAATTACACAACCCAGGGCAGCATGGGTTTAGAGCAGGTCGCTCCTGTCTGTCCCAACTACTAGATCACTACGACAAGGTCCTAGATGTACAAGAATGGTATACAATACCGACAAGATGAAATTAAGACACATGTGCAACATCTCGGTATCTTTACTGTAGACGTCTCGCCATCCAGTGGCTTTATCAATACAAATTCCAGGACATAACTTGAAGACAGTAGACCTATGTACAGAAGATGAGGTAATCAGTCCCTCAACCTTGGAGTTGGTGCGAAGAGCACCGTAGTCGTGGAGATTCTGAAGCAGAAGTAAGACGCCTGGCGCTTTTATACTAACGTCAGGTGGAAAGGGGACGTGTAGCAGACGAGGGCATATTCACTGGTGGGCAGGATTCCCCAGTGGAAGTAGGTCCTACCCAAAGAGATGGGTTAGTTGTTGTAGTAGTTGTCTGAGTTGATTCTGAGGATATGTACATAACCTTCACGACTACGAGCAACTACTACTACAACTAACCCATCTCTTTGGGTAGGACCTACTTCTACTGGGAAATCCTGCCTACCAGTGACTATGCCCTCGTCTGCTGCCGTCCCCTTTCCACCTGACGTTAATATAAAAGCGCCAGGCTCCTTGCTTCTGCTTTAGAATCTCCACGACTACGGTGCTCTTCGCACCTACTCCAAGGTTGAGGGACTGATTACCTCATTTTCTGTATATAGTTCTACTGTCTTCAAGTTATGTCCTGGAATTTGTATTGATAAAGCCACTGGATAGCGAAATGTCTACAGTAAAGATACCCAGATGTTGCACATGTGTCTTAATTTCACAAGGTCCTAGATGCACTAGAAGATAAAAAGAATGCAGATGTAATATACACAGACTTTGCAAAAGCCTTCGACAAGTGTCACCATGGCGTAATAGTGCACAAAATGCGTGCTAAAGGAATAACAGGAAAAGTTAGTAGATGGATCTCTAATTTCCTTATAAACAGAACACAAAAAGTAGTAGTCAACAGAGTAAAGTCTGAGGCGCCTACGGTGAAAAACTCCGTTCCGCAAGGCACAGTACTCACTCCCATCTTCTCACCCTCATATCTGACATAGACAAGGGTGTCAGCCACAGCACCGTGTCTTCCATTGTAGATGACACCCGAATCTGCATGACAGTGTCTTCCATTGCAGACACTGCAAGGCTCCAGGTGGACATCAACCAAATCTTTCAGTGGGCTGCAGAAAACAATATGAAGTTCAACGATGAGAAATTTCAATTACTCCGATATGGTAAACATGAGGAAATTAAAATTTCATCAGAGTATATACCAAATTCCAGCCACACAATAGAGCGAAAAACTAACGTCAAAGACCTGGGAGTGATCATGTCGGAGGATCTCACCTTCAAGGGCCATAACATGGTATCAATCGCATCTGCTAGAAAAATGACATGATGGATAATGAGAACCTTCAAAACTAGGGAGGCCAACCCCATGATGACAATCTTCAGGTCTCTTGTTCTATCTAGGCTGGAATATTGCTGCACACTAACAGCACCTTTCAAGGCAGGTGAAATTGCTGACCTAGAAAATGTACAGACAACCTTCACGGTGCGCATAACGGAGATAAAACACCTCAATTACTGGGAGCGCTTGAGGTTCCTGAACCTGTATTCCCTGGAACGCAGGCGGGAGAGATACATGATTATATACACCTGGAAAATCCTAGAGGGACTAGTACCAAACTTGCACACGAAAATCACTCACAACGAAAGCAAAAGACTCGGCAGACGATGCAACATCCCCCAATGAAAAGCAGGGGTGTCACTAGCATGTTAAGAGACAATACAATAAGTGTCAGGGGCCCGAGACTGTTCAACTGCCTCCCAGCATACATAAGGGGGATTACCAATAGACCCCTGGCTGTCTTCAAGCTGGCACTGGACAAGCACCTAAAGTCGGTACCTGACCAGCCGGGCTGTGGCTCGTACGTTGGATTGCGTGCAGCCAGCAGTAACAGCCTGGTTGATCATTCCCTGATCCACCATGAGGTGTGGTCACAGGGCCGCGGGGGCGTTGACCCCGGAACTCTCTCCAGGTAAACTCCACTTAATATTGGTAAAAGAAATAATTTAGGTTAAGAAAATTAAAATCCTAATTGAAATTTTAGTTAAAAAAAAAAGCCAAGTACAGACGAAAAATTCGAAATAGTGACCTTATGCAACTTAGTTTAATATTACTGGGAAGGAAGAAAAGATTGATGCGACGAGTGAGGAATTACATTATGTATAGGGGGAACTGACTAAAACTAACCGATAGATGGAAAAAGTTACTGTAATCAGATATTTGAACATCAGTCAAATATACCCAAGATAGTCTCTCATGAACGACTGTCAGTGAATAAGAGGAAATACTAATTGTAACACTAATTGTGCTTTTTTTGTGTGAATTGGCATATAACTGAAGACACTTTAGTAAGACTAGGCAACAAGCCGTAATATGTAAGTCTAGGCTTTCTCATCTTACTGATCTGACTCGAAAATGTTTTCTCATTCTCATTGTCTCAGTTATTCGGTCCACTCTCATGACTTTCACGGTCCTTGTACGTACTGGATGATAACTGATGTTGGTAGTGTGTAACCCGTTAGACTCACCTGTTTTTCTAGGCGTTTTTCCTGAGTGACTTCGTATATCTAAGGTAGATTTTACCGAGTTACTACTTGGGAGGTGCGAGGCTATCCAGTGGCTTATCCCAGACTCTCCAACAAGCCGTAATATGTAAGTCTAGGCTTTCTCATCTTACTGATCTGACTCGAAAATGTTTTCTCATTCTCATTGTCTCAGTTATTCGGTCCACTCTCATGACTTTCACGATCCTTGTACGTACTGGATGATAACTGATGTTGGTAGTGTGTAACCCGTTAGACTCACCTGTTTTTCTAGGCGTTTTTCCTGAGTGACTTAGTATATCCAAGGTAGATTTTACTGAGTGACTACTTGGGAAGTGCGAGGCTATCCAGTGGCTTATCCCAGACTCTCAAGTCACCCACTTAAAGTACCACAAGTGTGTATCTACATTGCCGGGAAAAATTTTAAATGTGATCGCACGTCCATCAGTCTTATTCACATTTTACACCGAATAAAATCCCACCCCTTCATCTAATTTGAATAGTTTATTTTCCCGACTTTACTAACTTAAGGTAATTCTCTATATTTCAAGTCACCTTCACCACTCTATACTTCTACCACATCTCCTCTACTTCTCTAGCACTTCTTCTATCATGTCCTCTATATCACCTCCACATTTCTCTACCACTACTTCAGACCTTCAACATCACTATATAACCTCTCTACCACCACTACACATCTCTGTCTATACTACCTCTATACCTCCTCTCACAAACTCTACGAATAAGAATTGTGGAACGGTCGGGTGATCTAGTGTGTCATGTATTAGAAAAGGAGCATTAGAACGTTGTTAGTAATTTTAACCATCAATATCATCTGTACATTTTGTATAGATGGTACAACACACAGTAATGGAAATTAGTTTTGACTACATTTTTCACAACCATTGATCAGTTCATTAAGGATTTTGAAGCAAATGTATTATTAGAGGTTGAATCAATGATAATGAGTAATAAAATCTCTGAGAGGGTGAGAATGGATGGATGGATTAGTACTTTTGGGGACACTGAAATCATTCTTCTTCTGTGTTTAGAAGTGATGCTGGGTATGGATCAATACTTTTAGGGGGTAATGAAATTTAATTGAAACAGGAATCTTGGTGCTTTCTCCCAATTCGAGGTTTGAAGATTCTTTAAAAATGTTAACTGAAAATTAGTAAACCCCCTTTAAGGAGATCTGAATCTTGTAAATTAGAATAAATCTCTTCTGCCAGGCGGGTCCGTTTGGGGATTAGTTAGAATGTTCAGCTGGTGTGTGTAATGTTATGTTGC
The DNA here is from genome assembly GCF_038502225.1 of Cherax quadricarinatus. Taxonomy (NCBI): domain Eukaryota; kingdom Metazoa; phylum Arthropoda; class Malacostraca; order Decapoda; family Parastacidae; genus Cherax; species Cherax quadricarinatus. The sequence goes on along the minus strand of NW_027195505.1, from coordinate 91,395 downwards.
AGACAGAAGGTGTGACACAGTAACCACAGAAGGTGTGACACAGTAACCACAGAAGGTGTGACACAGTAACCACAGAAGGTGACACAGTAACCACAGAAGGTGACACAGTAACCACAGAAGGTGACACAGTAACCACAGAAGGTGTGACACAGTAACCACAGAAGGTGTGACACAGTAACCACAGAAGGTGACACAGTAACCACACAAGTCGAAGATAACACAGAAAATTAATTAGAGGATGTAAACATTATGGAGCGTCTGTGAAGACTTACTGATTAAATATTAAAGATGTCATGGCTCTTCTGACAAGATTTATTGAAAAAAAAAAAAATAAAAAATTTACCAAATAATTAAAAAATATACAAATTTTTATTTTATATCTTCTTTGTAGAATATTCAGTGTTTGATTTAGAAACTTTGTTCCATGAAAACCTATTAGATTTTTATACTAAAATTTTATTCTGAAAGATGATTCACCTCAGGATTATGTTTATTTTTGTTTACCTTATTTAAATGTCGAAGTTAAACTTTGTCAGTTTCTTGGCAAGAATAACTATTACCAAATTAAAAAAAAAAATTTTTTTTGCTAATGGACGTTTGAAGATCTGGGTTTGAGATAATTGATGATGGCTGGGTGGTAGGAAGAGCTAGGTGCGCACGGCTCTTGATTCGAGGATTTGTAGCATGTAAGTCAACTTTTGTGTAAGTAAACCTTTGATATGTTTTATTAGCCAAGTGTTTACAATGTTGTGCTGAGTAACTGTGAGTGTAATACTGTGTATTTTACTCACCACTTCTTTATTTTTTTATTATTATCACATTGGCCGATTCCCACCAAGGCAGTGTGACCCACCAAGGCAGTGTGACCCACCAAGGCAGTGTGACCCACCAAGGCAGTGTGACCCACCAAGGCAGTGTGACCCACCAAGGCAGTGTGACCCACCAAGGCAGTGTGACCCACCAAGGCAGTGTGACCCACCAAGGCAGTGTGACCCAACAAGGCAGGGTGACCCACCAAGGCAGTGTGACCCACCAAGGCAGTGTGGCCCACCAAGGCGGTGTGACCCACCAAGGCAGTGTGACCCACCAAGGCAGGCAGTGACCCACCAAGGCAGTGTGACCCACCAAGGCAGGCAGTGACCCACCAAGGCAGGGTGACCCACCAAGGCAGTGTGACCCACCAAGGCAGGGTGACCCACCAAGGCAGGGTGACCCACCAAGGCAGGGTGACCCACCAAGGCAGGGTGACCCACCAAGACAGGCTGACCCACCAAGGCAGGCTGACCCGGTAAGGAAGGGTGACCCATCAAGGCAAGCTGACCCACCAAGGCAGGGCGACCCGCCAAGGCAGAGTGGCCCCATCAAGGCAGGGTGGCCCACCAAGGCAGGGTGACCCACGATGGCAGGGTGACCCTCAAAGGAAGGGTGACCCACCAAGACAGGGTCATCCAACAAGGTAGGGTGGCACACCAAGGCAGGGTGACCCACCAAGGCAGGGTGACAAACCAAGGCAGGGTGACCCACCAAGGCAGGGTAACCCACCAAGGCAGGGTGACCCACCAAGGCAGGGTGGCCCACCAAGGCAGGGTGACCCACCAAGGCAGGGTGACCCACCAAGGCAGGGTGACCCACCAAGGCAGGGTGACCCACCAAGGCAGGGTGACCCACCAAGGCAGGGTGACCCACCAAGGCAGGGTGACCCACCAAGGCAGGGTGACCCACCAAGGCAGGGTGTGCCCCCAAGGCAGGGGCAGGGTGACCCACCAAGGCAGGGTGACCCACCAAGGCAGGGTGACACCAAGGCAGGGCGACCCACCAAGGCAGGGTGAGGCAGGGTGACCCACCAAGGCAGGGTGACCCACCAAGGCAGGGTGACCCACCAAGGGCAGGGTGACCCACCAAGGCAGGACCCACCAAGGCAGGGTGACCCACCAAGGCAGGTGACCCACCAAGGCAGGGTGACCCACCAAGGCAGGGTGACCCTCCAAGGCAGGGTGACCCACCGAGGCAGGGTGACCCACCAAGGCAGTGTGGCCCACCAAGGCAGGGTGACCAACCAAGGCAGGGTGACCCTTCAAGGCCCACCAAGGCAGGGTGACCAAGGCAGGGTGGCCCACCAAGGCAGGATGCCCACCAAGGCAGGGTGACCCACCAAGGCAGGGTGACCCAACAAGGCAGGGTGACCCACCCCACCAAGTCAGAGTGACCCACCAAGGCAGGGTGACCCACCAAGGCATGGTGACCCACCAAGGCAGGGTGACCAAGGCAGGGTGACCCACCAAGGCAGGGTGACCCACCAAGGCAGGGTGACCCAACAAGACAGGGTGACCCATCAAGGCAGGGTGACCCACCAAGGCAGGGTGACCCACCAAGGCAGGGTGACCCACCAAGGCAGGGTGACCCACCAAGGCCCCACCAAGGCAGGGTGGCCCACCAAGGCAGGGTGACCCACCAAGGCAGGGTGACCCACCAAGGCAGGGTGACCCACCAAGGCAGGGTGACCCACCAAGGCAGGGTGACCCACCAAGGCAGGGTGGCAGGGTGACCCACCAAGGCAGGGTGACCCACCAAGGCAGGGTGACCCACCAAGGCAGGGTGACCCACCAAGGCAGGGTGACCCACCAAGGCAGGGTGACCCACCAAGGCAGGGTGACCCACCAAGGCAGGGTGACCCACCAAGGCAGGGTGACCCACCAAGGCAGGGTGACCCACCAAGGCAGGGTGACCCACCAAGGCAGGGTGACCCACCAAGGCAGGGTGACCCACCAAGGCAGGGTGACCCACCAAGGCAGGGTGACCCACCAAGGCAGGGTGACCCACCAAGGCAGGGTGACCCACCAAGGCAGGGTGACCCACCAAGGCAGGGTGACCCACCAAGGCAGGGTGACCCACCAAGGCAGGGTGACCCACCAAGGCAGGGTGACCCACCAAGGCAGGGTGACCCACCAAGGCAGGGTGACCCACCAAGGCAGGGTGACCCACCAAGGCAGGGTGACCCACCAAGGCAGGGTGACCCACCAAGGCAGGGTGACCCACCAAGGCAGGGTGACCCACCAAGGCAGGGTGACCCACCAAGGCAGGGTGACCCACCAAGGCAGGGTGACCCACCAAGGCAGGGTGACCCACCAAGGCAGGGTGACCCACCAAGGCAGGGTGACCCACCAAGGCAGGGTGACCCACCAAGGCAGGGTGACCCACCAAGGCAGGGTGACCCACCAAGGCAGGGTGACCCACCAAGGCAGGGTGACCCACCAAGGCAGGGTGACCCACCAAGGCAGGGTGACCCACCAAGGCAGGGTGACCCACCAAGGCAGGGTGACCCACCAAGGCAGGGTGACCCACCAAGGCAGGGTGACCCACCAAGGCAGGGTGACCCACCAAGGCAGGGTGACCCACCAAGGCAGGGTGACCCACCAAGGCAGGGTGGCCCGAAAAAGAAAAACTTTCATCATTCAGTCCATCACTGTCTTGCCAGAGGGATGCTTTACTCTACAGTCATAAAACTCCAGGACTTGAGTCCTGGAGATGGGAATAAAAGAACTTAAGTGTTTGTCACACTCTGAACGAAGGTCTTACACCAGCACTTGATTGATGTGAGGTAAACACACGTTAAGAAAATGTTATACCAAAGACGATCATCTTACCTAATATATTATGCTTCTGGATGAGTTGCAAAATGTATTTATTAACATTAAAGAAACCAATAATATTTATTATAAATATATTAAAGTCTTAGGACAGTAAAAAAATTCTACATGTCAGATGATTCGTTGAGATATTAAGGGTTTCCCATCTTCAGAACAAATTTTCAGCTAGTGTCTTGTGTGTGGGTGTGTGTGGGTGTGGGTGTGTGGGTGTGTGTGTAGGAGTTGGTGGATGTGGGTGTGTGGGTGTGTGTGTGTGTGTGTGGGAGTTGGTGGATGTGGGTGTGTGGGTGTGTGTGTGTGGGAGTTGGTGGATGTGGGTGTGTGGGTGTGTGTGTGTGTGTGTGGGAGTTGGTGGATATGGGTGTGTGGTCAACATGGGTCAGTCTTTGACCTCATTAATACCACCCGTGGGATGAGGTATGGACATTGGCCGGCTCGGAAATGTACTTCAAATCCTCTTTCTAGAGATCATAGGCTTCGCTCTGGAGGCATTTTAACTACAAACGTGAGCACATTGTTGACAAAACTCAACACTGAGGATACCGCCATGAAGCAAGGAGAGTTTTTGTGGGTAGAACTGTATCTGCCATAGCATTGAAATCTCCGTATACTGATTGAGAGTTGTTAACAAGTTGGTAATGTGACCTGTTGGGTTTTTTTAAAACATGGTGCAATAGTGTGTGTGACTTGTGACCTGTTGTGTCTTGATGTGACCTGTTGGGGGGTTGTAAAACATTGTGCAATAGTGCGTGTATGTGTGTGACTTGTGATCTGTTGTGTCTTTATGTGACCTGTTGGGGAGGTTGTAAATCATTGTGCTATAGTGTGTGTTTGTGACTTGTGACCTGTTGTGTCTTGATGTGACCTACTGGGGGGTTGTAAAACATTGTGTAATAGTGTGTGTGTGTGTGTGTGTGACTCGTGACGTGTTGTGTCTTGATGTGACCTGTTAGGGGGGTTGTAAAACATTGTGCAACAGTGTGTGTGTGTGTGACTTGTGACCTGTTGTATCTTCATGTGACCTGTTGGGGGTTGTAAACATGGTGCAATAGTGTGTGTGTGACTTGTGATCTGTTGTATTGATGTGACCTGTTGGGGGTTGTGAAACATTGTGCAATAGTGTGTATAACATGCTTGTCTTGTTGTGACCTGTTGTGACTTGTATCTTGTCGGGAGTTATAAGTGAAAAAAATGGATGTGTGAGAGTTGTGACAAGTGAAAGTTGTGAACATTGTGGATGTTATAAGGAATGAGAATAATATGAGAATACTTCATAACAGATATTAAGAAAAGAATGAACATGAATCTCGAGGACGCCATGATCAAGAGGAAGAGATCATTAACAAGATCGACATCTGTTATTAAGAGTGGTGGTGATATGCAACAAGAGGAAATTCACAATGGAAAATTAAAGGCATTACAATCCCAGCTAGATCGAGTGAATGCATTATGAGAGAAGGCTATAGAAAAAGGTAAGTTTATATATTCCAGACTTTGTATAAAAATTAGTGTTATATTCCTGACTTTCCATAGTGTGCATAAAAATTAGTGTTATATTCTTGACATTGTACATCGAAAAAATATTTTTCCCACGTAGAAAACGAGTTGTACTTTTCCCTCGCAGAAAATGAGATGAAGGCTAATAATACCTCTGAGACCATTAATGATTCTGACTGCGGTACCACACAGTCTGGAGAGTAATTCTTCTCACCATAGTGCCTCGCAACTCCGAGCAGCGTCCACGAACAATTTTAGGGGTGATGAGACCTGAGGAGCATCGCCACGCTAGTCGGATTAATCCTCAACCCAGGAAGATTACTACCCAGAACATGTGACGTATATACAAAATTTTAGACGTAGACATACAGTGCAGAAACATACTATCCTCTCAGCATATGAGAGGCATTTAGGGATGTTCTTACATGTATATAGGGTGTCACTCAGAATTCATCCAATTGTAGTTATTAAGAACCTGAGGCAAAACATGTCAGGTGAAGATCAAAATGGTCAGTATGTAATTCCCCAGATAGGGAGCCAAGGCCGGGTCACCACTCTTGGAAAAGACCCGGGCCGGGAGAATACCGGCGAATAAAAAAAAAATTGAGATTGTAAGTGAAGAGAAAATTTCAAAAGTCTTTGATCGATAAGTGGACGCAATATTAGAAAATTTTTAGACAAAATTACAAGATAGGGAAGGTTCGGGGTGGATTATAGATCATATTGAATAATTGAGTTCAGGGTACAACTTGAGTCATATATGGATTACCCGAAGAAGTAGAGAGGTAGACAATATATTTTTGATCCAGAGAAAGATGATGGGTTGTGTGTACTGCGCTCTGTTTCCACATATAATTGTTACAAAATGGGCAAGAATTGGTGTTATATATCCAAGCTTGTGAATAGTTGGGGAGGATGTCTTCACCATGCAAAAACTTCTATAGATGAATTTTCCATTACTGGTGACAAGTTAGCATTATTGGAAAAGAAAAATAAGGTTTCATTATATGTTTATCAGCTTAGACAGAGTCAGGATGGGGCTTATGTGGCCAGGTGCCGTAAGGGTAATAAGGAATTTAGGAATAATATCATGTGCAAATTATTGATGATTAAGATTTTTGATGGGTACTTCAGAACGATAATGAATAAACAAGGTTATGTTAAGAAATACTGTCATAGTTGTTTAATGAAGTTACATACACAGGAGGAGTTAGTTATAAACGAAGATGGATGTAAGATCAACCAAACCCTCGTATTACCTCCACAAGAATCAACTCTCCATTTTAAAAATTATAGTTATGCTCATTCTAGCTAATATATATGTATATGAGTTTATGATTTTGAAAGTTCTCTTGATCGTACATCCCCGGCAGTCAAATTTGAAGCACGACATAAAGCCATTGCTTATTGTTACGTAATATTTGATCGGGAAGGAACTGTGATTTCTGTTAAAGGTTAAGAAGGGGAGAACACTGCCACAACTTTGTTGTAAATGTCAATGAAAAATGAGGTGGGATAAAGAGCAGAAGGTATTATGATATCGATATGAATGGGAAAGATGAAGTGCGATTTGATTCGCAAAACACGTGTGAATTATGCTGTGTAACCTTCCTAGATGCAAAATCCAAGTATCGCCACCATGATCACAGGACACAATTCAGTAATTGCATCGGAGCATATTGTGTTCCTTGCAATCTGCAATGTAAAGATAAGAGAGATAGGCTATTAATGTTTAGTCATTACATGTCCTATGATTTAGAGGTAATTTTAAAAGACTTGACACTGAATAAATATGAAATTGAGGATCATTCGAAACAAACACTTAAATTCTTAAGAGTAGACATTGGTTGTGTTAGATCTCAGGAATCTATGAGTTTCTTAAATGTAACTCTTTCCAGTTTAGCAGAACAGCATATCAAGGCAGGTATACAGAAATTATTCTCAAGGACGCATCTAAGGAAGTGATACTCTCATTATGCAAAGGAAAACAGGTGCTGTGTTATGACTATATTGACAGTTTAAAAAAATTCCAGGAAACAAAGTTGCCAAGAGGAAATTTTTAATTCATTGAGAAACAGTCACATTAACCAGGAAGATTATGACCAAGTTGTGAAAGTTGTCCAGTTGGTGGAAATACAAGACTTTACGTGATTACTTGATGTTGTTTCTCAAGACAAATGTGGGATTGTTAGCTGATATCTTCATGGAGTGGCGTAAAATACTTAAACATATTTATAATTTAGACGTTAGTAATTATGTCAGTTTACTCTCTTTCATTATGGATGTTTTGTTGTTAAAAACAAAAGTAAAATTAGATATGTTTCATTCCCATGAATTATATCATCTGTTCTCAAAGGGGGATTCAAACAATATACCAAGACGGATAAATTCTTAATTAACCCCAGTTTTGATAGAGTGGGATGGGTACTCATATTGTATATCATGACTTTAATTCATTGTATACTAGTGTTATGGTTGAAGCTCTACCGCAAAATGGTACAAGAAAATTATCGAATGAAGAAAAGATTTGATTCCTTGATTTGTGGTTAACTAACGTATCATGTGAGGGGGATAAAGGTTATTAATGTATTGAATGTGACACCAAACCAGTGAATCCTGAGGTAGCTAGACGTACGGTGAACTTCCCTTGATATTATCACACATGAATATATCAGAAGACATGTTATCTCCTTATTCTGAGTCTGTTTTGAAAAATGAAAGTAGAAAGATACCCAAATTTAATACGAAATTAGTGGCTGCCCATCTTCCACAGAAACATTATCTAGTGCGGTTGGAATTACTTCATCTTTTAATGGTTCTTGGGTTGGAGACAGAAAAGGTTCATGAAGTATATGAATATAATCAGGCAAAAACATTAGAGCCCTTCATTAGAACTAATATTGAACAACAAACTACTACACAATGCTCCATCAAGTTTAAGCTGACTAACAATGCCATTTACGGTAAATCATTACTTAATATCACAAAATATGGTGAGACCTATAAATATATAAAAGATGAGAAAACAATTACTAGAGATGTCAGTGACCCTTTTTAAAAAATATTAAGTATTTGATCCAAGACAAAGGGATTTGCATATTCACCAAACCGAAATTAACTGGTAATCAACCTGTTTATTTCGTATTATTATTATTGTATTATTTTTGGTATAAAGTCTTAAAATAGCATTACGGAGATGATATAAGACTATTGTACAGTGATACCGAGTCCTAGAATTGAACAGTAAACTGTTGCTAGAATATATGAACTTTCAAATTTGAGTCATGATCATCCATTATATGATAACAGTAGGAAAGGTGAGTTAGGAGAATTGAAATCTGAAATGAGTTATAATATTAATGAGTTGGTTGCTCTTAAAGCAAAAATGTATTGTGTGAAGACCACTGGAAGAACAAGTAATGTCAGTAGAGCCATTTCAGGCCATTATTAACTCATGGTGGTATAAAAATGTTTTCGGAAAAGTTTATAAAGAACTATTGAAGTGTAAGTCTATTAGTAATGTCACAGGAGAGATATGTAAAGATAAAAAAGAAAGGATTGTCGGCCTTTGTTGATAAAAGACATCACTTGAACACCAAACATTCCTTGGCTTATGGACACCCTGATGGACACCCTGATGGACACCCTGATGGACACCCTGATGGACACCCTGATGGACACCCTGATGGACACCCTGATGGACACCCTGATGGACACCCTGATGGACACCCTGATGGAACCCTGATGGACATGATGGACTAAACACAGGAGACTAAACTAATTCCCCGCTGTGTTGTACATAAACTAATTCCCCGTTGTGAACAATCCCACTATGATGTATGTAAAAACTGTGATGAAGTTGTAAAAAAGTTGTAAAAATGTGTGTACTGGAGAAAATGTATCTTTTTGATGTATTATGTATCTTTTGTATTGAAATATGTAACAAATAAAAATTTGTGAAATGAATATGTGTATTCATTTACCACTTGTATTGCCACTTATTTGCATTACCTCTGTGTTGAATCATCTATACCTTAATAACTCTGAAAATGTGTAACTCAAGAGCACTAAAAACACATAGGTGTTTAGCGCAAAATGTGTTATCCAAAGTTAACACGCAATTTGGTCGTAAAGTATACCAGGGTATTACCTCTAAATATTGGATCCCAGAGCTGTATTATGACATGTTGGTGTTTACCGTTTGAAATCAAACCATTTGGTTTGATTTCAAACCAAATCAAAATGTTTATCGTAGTGCGACATATTGGTGTTTATCAGAAGTGGGAATATTTACATACGAATTCGAAAATCGAGGTAAAATTCATACTAAGATATCTGCCCTAGGGTAGGGCAGATATCTTAGTTTGAAAAATTGGGATAGACCAAAAATTGAAAAAAAAAAAAATTGAAAAAAAATTAAAAATTTGGAAAATTTGGCAGCACCTTCGAAGGAAATTTTGGCAACACTCCCGAGAAATTTGGAAACCCACCATGGAATATGCCCTTAGGGGGTAGCGAGCGGGGTCACGTGGAGGAACATAAAAAATGGGGAAAGGGTGGACGAGGGAGGCGAAAGGGAGTTACCAAAAAGGAGGGGGCAGAGCCACCATTCAAAAAAAATTCCTTGCAAGTCAGTAAGTCAGTCAGTGAAGTCAGTCAAGTCAGTAATTCAGTCAGTTCAGTCAGTAAGTCAGTCAATCAAGTCATTCAGTCAGTTAAGTCAGCCAGTCAGATCAGTAATTCATTCAGTCAAGTCAGTAAGTCAATGAGTTAAGTCAGTAAGCCAGTCAGTCAAGTCAGCCAGTCAGTTAAGTCAGCCAGTCAGTCAACCCAGTAAGTCACTCAGTAAGTCAGTCATGTCAGTAAATCAGTCAGTCAAGTCAGTAAGTCAGTCAGTCAAGTCAATAAACCAGTTAAGTCAGTAAGTCAGTCTGTAAGTCAGTGAGTCAAGTTAGTAAGTCATTCTATCAAGTCAGTAAGTCATTCTATCAAGTCAGTAAGTCATTCAAGTCAGTAAGTCAGTCAGTCAAGTCATTCAGTAAGTTAAGTCAGTAAGTCAGTCAAGTCAGTAAGTAATTCTGTGAAGTCATTCAATCAATTAATTCAGTAAGTCAGTCAGTCAAGTTAGTAAGTCATTCAGTCAAGTCAGTAAGTCATTGAAGTCTGTAAATCAATAAGTCAGTCAGTCAATCATTCAAGTCAGTAAGTCTTTCAGTGAAGTCAGAAACTCATTGAGTCAAGTCAATAAGTCAGTCAAGCCAGTAAGTTAATCAGTCTAGTCAGTATATCAGTCAATTAATTCAGTCAGTTAAGTCAGTAAGTCAAGTCAGTGAGTCATTCAGTCAATTCATTTAGTCAAGCCAGTAAGTCAAGTCAGTAAATCAAGTCAGTAAGTCAATCAGTAAACTCATTCAGTCAAGTCCATCAAGTCAGTCAGTCAGCATGTCAGTTAGTCAAGTCAGTAAGTCAGTCAGTCCAGTCAGTAAGTCAGACAGTCAAGTCAGTAAGTCATTCAGTCAAGTCAGTAATTCAGTCAGTCAAGTCAGTAAGTCAGTCAGTTATGCCAGTAAGCCAGTCAGTCAAGTCAGTCAATTAGTTAAGTCAGTCAAGTCAGTCAGCCAGGTCAGTAAGTCAGTCATTGAAGTCAGTCATGTCAGTAATTCAGTCAAGACAGTAAGCCAAGTCAGTAATTCAATCAGTCAAGTCAGTGAGTCAAGTCAGTAAGGCATTCAGTCAATTCCATAAGTGATTCAGTCAAGTAAGTCATTCAGCAACACTGGTATGCCTACTGGGTTTCATGATTGCCTGGCTGATACAAGATATGTTAATTAAAAGATAAAAACACAATCCACAGACACAGCTAACTTGTAGGAGAGAAGTGCAAGTGAGCACTTTAGTAAGTTGGGATGGTGGTGTCGAGAATGTCGGGGGATGGCAAGGGATGGCCGCCACCACTTGACACGTCATGACACACTTTATTCATTCAAGAGTATATATCAGGTTTCAATGTTATTTATATTGTTTATTATGTCATATTAGACGAATTGTGATAGATAAATAAACCGTAGAGTTGATATTAGCGTCATATTCCTGCCTCCTGAGAGCAGAAATTCCGCTGCAACGGATTAATCGCATTTCAATTAATTTAAATGAGGAAAATTTACTCAGCATACGAGCAAGGTCACGGAACATTTCACTGTATCATCGAACATCATGCTCTTATTATGTCTCCCCAGTTTTTCCTCCAATATCGTTACTTCATTTTCCGATCACTTTTCCTTGTAGTTCATACATAATTCATCATTGCACAACAGAATTAACTATAAAACAGTAGTCAATACCCGAGTCATTACTACATATTCGTTACTACATACAAATCACTACACAACAGTCATCACTTCTCAACAATATTCACTACATAACAATATTCACTACAAAACAATCATTACTACACAACAGTCATCACTTCTCAGCAATATTCATTACACAACAATATTCACTACACAACAATACTGACTACACAACAACCAACACTACATTTCCATCATCACTACATAAATAACCACTACATAACAAACATCATTTCAAAACTCATCACTACACAACAATCATCACTAAACTTATTAATTCACAACAATTGTCACTAAATATTCATAACTACACAAATCATCACTGTACAATCATCACTACACAAGTCATTGACACACAAATAATACTACACATCAATCTTCACTATACAACATTTATCACTACATAAGTCGTCAATGCATAACAGTCATCACTACTCAAGAGCCATCACTACACAGCATTCATCACTACACAACAGACACCACACTGTCACCAAATAATCACTTCACAGCAGTCATCACTACACACGTCATCACTATATAAGTCGTCCATAAACAACAGTCATCAGAACTCAAAAGTCATCGTTTTACAATATTCGTTACCACACAACATTCATCACTACAAACATTTATCAATACACCAACATTCGTGACTACACAATCACTTCATAATTAACCCTATACAACAATCATGACTACATAAGTCTTCCCTTCACTACAGTCATTCACTACACAACTGTTATCACTACACTATAGATATCACTACATAAGTCAACACTTCACAATAGAAATAACTACACAACAGTAATCATTACAAAAGTAATTACTACACAAGTCACCACTACACAATCATCACTATACAACAGTCATCGCTGCACTGCAGTTATCAGTAAACAACTGCCGTCACTACAATTCAGTTATCACTACATAATCACTACACAGCAGTCACAACTACTCAAAAATCATGGCTACACAGCATTCAAAACTACACAACACTCATCACTACATTCATCACTATAGAAACTTAATCACTTCATTACTATACCACAATCAAGAGCCCACAATCAATACTTCATCAGACATATCATTCTACTAATATCTTTATAGTGTATTCATCGTTGCACAATCATCACTACACAAGTCATTGCAACACAATCACTTGCAATCTAACACAAGACTCATAACCACAAGAGTCACTACTAAACACTTCTCTTACTTAACAATTCACCACTACAAATCGTTACTACAAAGCGATCATAACTACAAAACAGTTATCACTACATTAAAATATTCACTACACAACAATCAACACCACACAAAAATCATCACTACATAGTGACCACTACACATATCACTACAGTACATTAATCACTACATTATAATTACTACACAGCAGTCATCACTACAGAAGTCGTTACTACATAAGAGTCTTCACTACTGAAGAGCCATCACTAAACATTTATCACTACACAACATTCATCACTGCACAGTCACTTCATTAGTCAACCCTATACAACAATCATTACAACATAAGTCATCACTACACTACAATCTTTCACTATACAACAATCATCACCAAATTCATCACTACAGAACAATTGTCATTAAATATTGATCACTACACAAAAAATATCATTAAAAATTCATCACTACACAACAATTGTCATTAAATATTCATGTCTACGCAAGTCGCCACTGTATAATCTTCACAACAATCACTACACAGTCTTCACTACACAAGTCATCACTACAATATAGTTATCACTGAAAAATAATCACTAAACAGCAGTCATCACTACACACCAATCATTACTACTACATGTCATCACTGAACAACAGTTATCACTACTACATGTCATCACTGAACAACAGTACACTACACATGTCATCACTGAACAACAGTTATCACTACTACATGTCATCACTGAACAACAGTTATCACTACTACATGTCATCACTGAACAACAGTTATCACTACTACATGTCATCACTGAACAACAGTTATCACTACTCGCGAGTCATTATACACAACATTTATCACTACACAAGCACTTCATAAATCAACCCTATACAACAATCAACACTACATAATTCATTACTTCACTACAGTCATTCACTATACAACTGTTATCACTACACATCTGATATCACTACATAGGTCAGCACTGTACAACAGATATAACTGCACAACAATAATCACTACACAAGTAATCACTACACAATCATCACTACATAACAGTCATCATTTCACCATCATTATTACACCTTATTCTCTACACCAGATTCATCGCTAGCCCACAATCATCTCTGCGTAAGTCATCACTACACAGTCATAGCTAAATGTTCATTAATGCACCACAATCAAGAGCCCACAATTTTTATTTCTCCAGTCATATCACTATACCAATATCTCCATCATATTCATCACTAAACAATTATCACTACACATGTGATCACTACACAAGTCATCACTGCACAAATCATCACTACATAAGCCATCACAACACAATCACTTCATAATCATTACTACACAACATTCATAGCTTCCCAAGAATCATCACTAGTCAGGTATCAGGTATTGTAATATATTCTGAAGGAATACAATAAGTATTAGTTCCGGTTACTTTCCAAGCAATACCCCTGTGGCAGAGGTGATAAAGCATCGGACTGCCAATTCAAGGACCCGGGTTCGATTCCCTCGTCCACCCTCCTGTGTATTCCGAGAGTTATATATCTAAAGAGAGTTTCCGGATTATTGTCACTAATTGACAATGAAGTTCCTGAACTCTGAGGTGGTGGATGATCTTCTCCGTACAGAGAACAAGGTTCTTGGGAATGGAACCTTCGGTGAGGTTCTTCTGGTAAGCTACCATAACGAACCAGCAGCTCTCAAGGTTTCTAAATCTCGACAAAAGAAAATAAAGAATAAATACTTACGCCATCTACCTAACTTTCTCAATGAAGCGGAGATCCTTTATTGCTTACAAGGTGCCGGTGGTGCCCCATTACTTCATGGAGTCACGTTAACCCTCCAGCTCTACTCATGCAGTACAAAGGCAGCCAAAGCCTCCTCGATGTTGTGCAGTGATGACCTGTATAGTGATATCTATTGTGTAATGATGACAGATGTGTAGTGAATGACTATAGTGTAGTGATGACTTATGTAGTGATAATTGTTGAATAAAGTTGACTTATGAAGTGATTCTGTAGTGATGAATGTTGTGTAGTGATGACTTTTCAGTAATGATGACTGATGTTCGCTGACGAATTAGGAAGTGATTACTGATATGTAGTATTGCTGTGTAGCGATTATTATGTAGTGATAACTACATTGTAGTGATGACATGTGTAGTGATGACTTGTATTCTTGAATATTTAGCGATGATTTTTGTGTAGTGATGAATATTTAATGATGATTGTTGTGTAGTGATGAGTTTCTTGATAATAGTTGTGTAGTAATAACTTATGAAATGATGATTGTTGTGTAGTGGTGATTTAATTAGTGATGATAGTTATACATTGTTGATTGTTTTAGTGTAATGATGACTGTTGTGTAGTTATGAGTGCTTTGTAGAAACAACTGTGTAGTGATGAATTGTTGAGTAGGGATATTGTTTACTAGTGATTTATGTAGTTATAAGTACTGTGTAATGTCTACTGAGAAAATGAGAATCTTGTGTAGCGACGATTAACAAGTGGTTGTATTGTGATGACTTGTGTAATGATAATAGTGTAGTGATGAATATGATGGAGAAATACTGGCATAGTGATATGTCTAATGAAATAATGATTGTGGGATTTTTGATTGTGGTGCAGTAATGAATGTTTAGTTATGACGGTGTAGCGATAACTTATGCAGGGATGATTGTGGGCTAATAATGAGTCTGGTGTAGTGAGCGAGATGTAGTAATGATTGTGTAGTGATTACTGTTGAGTTGTTATATTTATTGTGCAGTGATGACCTGTGTAGCCATAACTGTTGTGTAGTGATGGCAATTGTTTAGTGAATGACTGTAGTATTGTAATGACGTATGTAATGGTAATTGTTGAACTGGATTGGTTTATGAAGTGATTGTATGATTGTATAGTGATGAATCTTGGGTAGTGATGACTGATGAGTAATGACGACTGTTGTGCAGTGACGACTTATGTAGTGATGAATTCTGTGTAGTGATTATCGTGTAGTGATGACTTGTGTGGGGATGACTCGTGACATATATAGTAATGACTCTATATTTATGCACCTATCGTGTAGTTGTAGAGTCTTATTGTAGCCAACTGGTCCAGTGGCTAACGCGTCTGTCTGGAGTTTCATGACTCTCTGACCGCGGGTTCTATCCCCACCCGTGGTATGGTTTGTTGGCAGTCGTGTCATTAAGATTTCGTGAGTCAGGAAAGGCTGTTAGAGAAGCAGGAACGGGTAGTCTGGTAGTCGTGGTAGAGTTGGAGGTTAAAGAGACAGATGAGCAACAGGGATGTCATGAAGCAAACCATACCACGGGTGGGGATAGAACCCTGATCGCGGGTTCTATCCCTACCCGTGGTATGGTTTGCTTGCAATCGTGTCATTACGATTTTATGAGTCATGTCATGAAGTATTGGGTCTCAGGTTGGTCTCTAAATGGAATGAAGGTTATAGCTGCAACACATGCATCCATAACTTTAACAACATTCTTCGTTTAGAAGGCTATTAACACAGACCTTCTTGTCTTGAACACAAAAGCCTTTGCTGGGTTCGCATTGCGAACCCAGCAATGCTGGAGCTTCATCTGTGCAAACGTTTACCAGCGATTCTTACACAAGTTCATTTTCATCAAAGACGTTCGTTACCACTTCAAAGAAATTTGTTGATGTGACACAATATCACTTCCTCCTCCACGCTGTCGCCTGAATACTGTGTGTGTATAAAATGTATTTTAGTTTCCCAACATACATACTGCGTATACGCAAGACAATTGAGCAAACGTTTCCCCTACGCAGTAGACTCCATCAGTTCAAAACAGAAGTTGCAAATATGAAGACAGCAGGAGTGGAAAGGTAAAGGTGATATGATCAGTCTATCAACCTAGAAGGAGTAGTTTGAGGTGGTCAGTGTAGTCTGACGTATTCATCTTCATAATCTTGAGCTGTGGGAAGAGACCACCTCAAACTTCCTTCAAGGTAGATGGACTGATCACATCTTTACTTCTCCACTGCATCTTCTGTCTATATATCTGCAATTTCTGTATTCGACTGATGAAGCATACTGTTATGGCTGTAGGATATTATGAAAGGCAGAGTACTCACCTGCGTTTACTCTCGCTTCGCCTCGAGTAACAACAGCAACCACTGTTCACAGCTATAAACACCGTGTATTCCTCTTTTTCTAAATTACTTTGTATCATCACAGGTGGTATCGTTAAAATACAAAGATTATCTCATAATCCAAGCTATTTACAAATCCAACCTATCTGGAGGTTTAACTACTCTTCTGGAACGCCTGAGATATGGAGTGTTGGCACTGTCCTGAGGGGCAACTTCTCCTCTCACCTTGCTGTGTTCACTATCAAACCTTCCTGGAGTGTCTTCCTGCATACTAACCTGATCCTCAAATTTATTACCACAAGTATCTGTTGTGGGCAGTTCCTCTGACCATAATGGTGCCCTGTTCCTATACTGGCCAGTAATTACCAACCATCTCCTTACAGTTTCTGGTATTAATGTAATTAGTGTTTTCTCTTCATCACTCCTGAACCTTGACGTTAGTTGATCTGAATGTCTTTTCCATATTAGATTCCCAAAACTTCTAACTTTCACCTTATAATTCCTAACCCCTAATACCTCCACAATCTTCCATTCTACCCAAGGGTCAATTTTCCCAAAATTCCTGGAATACACAGCATCATCAACTTTAAATTGTTTGTCATCCCCCTGAAGGTCACCAGCAGACATGTTAAATGATTTGTCTTCTTTGACGTGACGTTTGACAGCGGTTACTGGAACTTTAAAACTCCTATTAAACATTATTTCTGCTGGTGTCATATTAGTGGATGAATGAACCGTTTTCCTCTGGTTATATAAGAACCTACATAGTCTGGTACTGAGAGATCCTTTTGTAAGTTTGTGTAACCCTTTCTTCACTGTCCGTACTGCCTCTGCCAGACCATTTGATGATGGATGGTGTGGGGCTCGAGTAATATGTTCAATACTATTCCTAACAAAAAAAAAAGCTTCCGGTTCTTGTGATACAAAATATTGCAGCATTATCTGACACAACTGTCTGGTAACCAAAAATTACAAAAGGATTTCCTCAGCAATTCACTAGTAACTGTGGATGTCATAGAACTAGTGACGTGTACATCTAAGAATTCTGAAAAGGAATCCACAATTACCAAAAAATATATCCCCCTCCAGTGGGCCTGCATAATCTACGTGAATTCTAGACCAAAGTTTCCCAGTGA
This sequence comes from Cherax quadricarinatus, assembly GCF_038502225.1. NCBI lineage: Eukaryota > Metazoa > Arthropoda > Malacostraca > Decapoda > Parastacidae > Cherax > Cherax quadricarinatus. The sequence continues at coordinate 73,464 of NW_027195505.1, read as the reverse complement.
TGGGCCACGATAGTACAGGAGTTGACACTGGCTTAAAAATTTTAAAACAAATATAACAATTCTTGGCCACTTCTGCAATATCTTAATCAATTTTTGGCCACCAGACCCACTTCCTAGCTTCTGAGTTGATGGCATTGATACCAGTATGGCCAACATGTATGTGCTCTAATATCTTACATCTTAATTCTACTGACACTAACACTCTATTCCTGCACAATAATACATCCTTATGAATAATCAGATCTGATTTGACTGAAGTATAGTCAGATAAAGGCACACTGTTTTTATACCATCCATCTATAACATTATTGATTACTTGGGATAACACAGCATCTTTCCCACTATGTTCTATGATGCCTTCAAAGGACAAATTTTGGAAGTCTAGAGACTTTGCTAGTCTTACATATTCCATAGGTGTACCTGACTCTAAACTGTGATCTTCAAACGGCAATCTGAATAATGAATCTCCAAAAACAGTTTCCTTGCCAGCTTTGAATAACAGTTCATAATCATACTGAGCTAATAACAACCCAACGCTGAATTCTGGCAATTGCATTTATTGGAATCTATTTCCTTTTTCCAAACAAACCCAGCAATGGTTTTTGATCTGTACGAGCCACAAACTTTCTCCCTAGCAAAAAATATCTGAATTTCTTAACAACAAACTCTAAAGTTAGACCTTCTTTATCAAGCTGAGAATAATTCCGTTCTGCTGGAGAAAGTTTCTAACTAGCAAAATACACAGATTTTTCCTGAACATTTACCTCCTGGACTAAGACACATCCAGCACCTGCAGAAGAAACATCAACTTCAAGTATTAACGGAAGTTCTCCTGTAAAATTAGTCAGCAAAACTGAACAATCTAATTTTTTTTAATTATTTGTACAGCGTCCTCTTCTACTGAAGACCATTCAAAAGTAGCCCTCTTTTTCAATTAATCATAAAATGGTGCCAAAATTACAGAAAAAATTTTGATGAACCTACAATAATATGCCACCATCCCCACAGAGGACTGAATTTTACATCTGTACACAGGTGATGGTAACTATACCGTAGAGTCAATTTTCTTAGATGGTTTAATACCTTCCCCTGAAATTTCATACAACAGATATTCAATAGACCTGGTTGCCAACACTTAGTCCTATTCAGTGCTACATTAAACTCTTGTAAAATATTCAATACCTGCCTGAGTCTTGCATCATGTTAAGTTTCTGTGGCACCACATATTATATCATCCAAATAGGATGCTACACCTTCTAATTTAACCAACAACTGGGGAAATAAATCTTTCGAAAATACCAGGAGATGAGGAAAGTACGAAAGGTAGTCTCTTATATTTAAACAGTCCTTTATGGGTATTAATTACTTAAAACTGGTTGGCTCCTCTCATCTACAGGTGTCTGTAAATAAGCATATTTTAAATTTAATTATGTAAATATCTTGGCCTTGCCCACTACGGATAACAGTTCTTCAATCCCGGGTACAGGATATCTTTCACAATGAAGTTGTTGATTTACGTATTTAAAATCCCCATATATCCTCACGGACTTAAAGTCAGCCTTTAATACAGATACAATAGTTACAGACGAATCACTATGGGAAATAGACTCCAGAATCCTTTTTTGTACTAATGTTTCTAATTCTCCCTCAATCATTTTTGTAAAAGAATGGCACCGGCCTCCCTTTCACAAACTTAGGGACAGCATAATTTTTCACATGAACTGTGGCTTAGATAGGTTTACTAGGATATACCTTAAAATTGTCTAACATTTATTCAGCATTGTTTAGTTTGTTAATTTTTGTAGATTCATCTATTCCAGCAAGGTAAATCCCTACCTTTTTCATGAGGTCTTTTCCACACAAGTTACTATTATTGGACTTCACTACGTAAAATACTTCTGACACCTCTAAGTTATTATAGCTTACCTGCAAAACCACCTTTCCCAAAAAGTTTACTCTCCAAATATCATATGCAGTTACCTTCCTAGAACATGGTTTAATGTGCCCTTTCACTGCCTCTACCCAGTCTTTGGGTAATGTCGAGATGGACGCTCCACTGTCAGTCTCAAAAGGCACCTTGTTCCCAGTTCAAAAGGTTTTCAAAAATTTTTGCATTTTGCATACTTTGTAAATATAAATTTTCTGCCACTAAGTTAGGGAAATAAACTTCATGCACCACTTCCATGAATAACTAGTCCCAAATTTATAGTTCACAACCAACGCTTTTAAGTCGGTATACAATTCATGCAAGGATTCATCATGTCGTTTATTCCTTTGCTGAAATGCCAACAGACTGTGGTAGTTGGCTGGTTTCACTGCATAATAACTTTTCAGGGCCGCTACCAAGTTGTCATAACTCTGTGTGTGGCAACTCTGGCGCTCACACATTGCGTAAAACACTTAGTTTCTGATCCCAGGGACACTAGCAAGAAGGTAATCTTGTTATCTTGCTCTTCTGTTTCCAAGTGAGCGAAATTGGCTTCCAACAAACTTAGCCAGAGCTCCAAAGAAGTCTTACGGGGGTCGAAAGGCTCCAACCTTCCCTATGACGCCGCCGCCATGTTCACCCACGTGTTGCTGCTGCTGTAGTCTTACAGTAATCATCACTCTGCTGCAGCGTCCTGGGCTGCCAGTATCCCTACTACTTCAGGTTACATGGGCCCACTATCCTTGGCTCTGATGATCCCATCCTCATTGCCACTACCTTACCTTTCTCATAAACAATCTAGGTAAATTACCCCAAGTTACGTTCAAACTTCATAATAAGACAACAGCAATGAATCGACTGACAAACATACTGACGAATGTATTAATAATTTTCTAAAAAAAAAAAATACTCTATAAAAAGCACTGCCCTAAAGAACTAAACAGATCACAGCTAAGAGACAGAACAGTCCCTGGCTAACATTCACAGCTAAGAGACAGAACAGTCCCTGGCTAACATTCACAGCTAAGAGACAGAACAGTCCCTGGCTAACATTCACAGCTAAGAGACAGAACAGTCCCTGGCTAACATTCACAGCTAAGAGACAGAACAGTCCCTGGCTAACATTCACAGCTAAGAGACAGAACAGTCCCTGGCTAACATTCACAGCTAAGAGACAGAACAGTCCCTGGCTAACATTCACAGCTAAGAGACAGAACAGTCCCTGGCTAACATTCACAGCTAAGAGACAGAACAGTCCCTGGCTAACATTCACAGCTAAGAGACAGAACAGTCCCTGGCTAACATTCACAGCTAAGAGACAGAACAGTCCCTGGCTAACATTCACAGCTAAGAGACAGAACAGTCCCTGGCTAACATTCACAGCTAAGAGACAGAACAGTCCCTGGCTAACATTCACAGCTAAGAGACAGAACAGTCCCTGGCTAACATTCACAGCTAAGAGACAGAACAGTCCCTGGTTAACATTCACAGCTAAGATACTGCTAAGAGACAGAACAGTCCCTGGCTAACATTCACAGCTAAGAGACAGAACAGTCCCTGGCTAACATTCACAGCTAAGAGACAGAACTGTCCCTGGCTTACTAACATTCACAGCTAAGAGACAGAACAGTCCCTGGCTAACATTCACAGCTAAGAGACAGAACAGTCCCTGGCTAACATTCACAGCTAAGAGACAGAACAGTCCCTGGCTAACATTCACAGCTAAGAGACAGAACAGTCCCTGGCTAACATTCACAGCTAAGAGACAGAACAGTCCCTGGCTAACATTCAAAGCTAAGAGACAGAACAGTCCCTGGCTAACATTCACAGCTAAGAGACAGAACAGTCCCTGGCTAACATTCACAGCTAAGAGACAGAACAGTCCCTGGCTAACATTCACAGCTAAGAGACAGAACAGTCCCTGGCTAACATTCACAGCTAAGAGACAGAACAGTCCCTGGCTAACATTCACAGCTAAGAGACAGAACAGTCCCTGGCTAACAGTCACAGTCAGAACAGTCCCTGGCTAACATTCACAGCTAAGAGACAGAACAGTCCCTGGCTAACATTCACAGCTAAGAGACAGAACAGTCCCTGGCTAACATTCACAGCTAAGAGACAGAACAGTCCCTGGCTAACATTCACAGCTAAGAGACAGAACAGTCCCTGGCTAACATTCACAGCTAAGAGACAGAACAGTCCCTGGCTAACAATCACAGCTAAGAGACAGAACAGTCCCTGGCTAACATTCACAGCTAAGAGACAGAACAGTCCCTGGCTAACATTCACAGCTAAGAGACAGAACAGTCCCTGGCTAACATTCACAGCTAAGAGACAGAACAGTCCCTGGCTAACATTCACAGCTAAGAGACAGAACAGTCCCTGGCTAACATTCACAGCTAAGAGACAGAACAGTCCCTGGCTAACATTCACAGCTAAGCTAAGAGACAGAACAGTCCCTGGCTAACATTCACAGCTAAGAGACAGAACAGTCCCTGGCTAACATTCACAGCTAAGAGACAGAACAGTCCCTGGCTAACATTCACAGCTAAGAGACAGAACAGTCCCTGGCTAACATTCACAACATTCACAGCAGGCTAACATTCACAGCTAAGAGACAGAACAGTCCCTGGCTAACAATCACAGCTAAGAGACAGAACAGTCCCTGACAGAACAGTCCCTGGCTAACATTCACAGCTAAGAGACAGAACAGTCCCTGGCTAACATTCACAGCTAAGAGACAGAACAGTCCCTGGCTAACATTCACAGCTAAGAGACAGAACAGTCCCTGGCTAACATTCACAGCTAAGAGACAGAACAGTCCCTGGCTAACATTCACAGCTAAGAGACAGAACAGTCCCTGGCTAACATTCACAGCTAAGAGACAGAACAGTCCCTGGCTAACATTCACAGCTAAGAGACAGAACAGTCCCTGGCTAACATTCAGCATCCTCAAATCCTTAAATATAAAGCATCTATATGAAAAACAGTACAGAATGGGTCAAATAACCAGAGACCAAACAAAACGTTACTCATCAATCCTAACCAGACTGATAAGAAGGGCAAAAAAATTGTACTATGAGAACAGATTGTCCAACTTGCACATGGACAGGTAACACAGATACATGGACAGGTAACACAGACAGATGTACAGGTAACACAGATACATGGACAGGTAACACAGACAGATGTACAGGTAACACAGATACATGGACGGGTAACACAGACAGATGTACAGGTAACACAGATACATGGACAGGTAACACACACACCTGCACATAACACAGATACATGGACGGGTAACACAGACAGATGTACAGGTAACACAGATACATGGACAGGTAACACACACACCTGCACATATAACACAGACGCATGAACAGGTAACACAGATACATGGACAGGTAACACAGACAGATGTACAGGTAACACAGATATGTGGACAGGTAATACAGACAGATGTACAGGTAACACAGATACATGGACAGGTAACACAGATACATGGACAGGTAACACACACACCTGCACAGATAACACAGACGCAAGAACAGGTAACACAGATACATGGAAAGGTAGCAGAGATACTTCCATCCTGTGGGAGACCACAGGATGGAAGTGGGAGTGCTCTGGGAGACCACAGGACGGAAGTGGGAGTGCTCTGGGAGAGTACAGGATGGAAGTGGGAGTGCTCTGGGAGAGTACAGGATGGAAGTGGGAGTGCTCTGGGAGAGTACAGGATGGAAGTGGGAGTGCTCTGGGAGAGTACAGGATGGAAGTGGGAGTGCTCTGGGAGACCACAGGATGGAAGTGGGAGTGCTCTGGGAGACCACAGGATGGAAGTGGGAGTGCTCTGGGAGAGTACAGGATGGAAGTGGGAGTGCTCTGGGAGAGTACAGGATGGAAGTGGGAGTGCTCTGGGAGAGTACAGGATGGAAGTGGGAGTGCTCTGGGAGACCACAGGATGGAAGTGGGAGTGCTCTGGGAGAGTACAGGATGGAAGTGAGAGTGGTCTGGGAGACAGGATGCAAGTGTGAGTGCTCTGGGAGTGGAAATGGGAGTGCTCTGGGAGGAGAGTACAGGATGGAAGTGGGAGTGGGAGTGCTCTGGGAGAGTACCACAGGATGATGGAAGTGGGAGTGCTCTGGGAGAGTACAGGATGGAAGTGGGAGTGCTCTGGGAGACCACAGGATGGAAGTGGGAGTGCTCTGGGAGATGGAAGTGGGAGTGCTCTGGGAGACCACAGGATGGAAGTGAGAGTGCTCTGGGAGAGTACAGGATGCAAGTGGGAGTGCTCTGGGAGAGTACAGGATGGAAGTGGGAGTGCTCTGGGAGAGTACAGGATGCAAGTGGGAGTGCTCTGGGAGAGTACAGGATGGAAGTGGGAGTGCTCTGGGAGACCACAGGATGGAAGTGGGAGTGCTCTGGGAGAGTACAGGATGGAAGTGGGAGTGCTCTGGGAGAGTACAGGATGGAAGAGGGAGTGCTCTGGGAGAGTACAGGATGGAAGTGGGAGTGCTCTGGGAGAGTACAGGATGGAAGTGAGAGTGGTCTGGGAGACCACAGGATGGAAGTGGGACTGCTCTGGGAGAGTACAGGATTGAAGTGGGAGTGCTCTGGGAGACCACAGGATGGAAGTGGGAGTACTCTGGGAGAGTACAAGATGGAAGTGGGAGCACTCTGGGAGAGTACCGGGTTGGTGTAGAAGTGCTCTGGAATAGTACAAGATGGGTAATGGAGTGCTCTGGAAGAGTACAGGAGCGAAAGAGGAGTACATTAGAAGAGTACAGGATTGGTATTAGAGAACAATTGAAGTCGTAGTAGTAGTGGATGTAACTTTTCGATATTATATGAAGACGGTGATCATTTTTTTGAGAATAACTTTTGCTAATACTCTAGAAAAGGCGATTAAGGAGGATTCAAAGGCATTTTGTGCATAAGATTTTTCATTTTATACTGTTACCTACTTACACTTTATTGGTGTATTGTTTGTTACGGCTCGACTAAGTTTGTGGAGAGCAAAACGTTGCAGTAATAAAATGTTACCTTAGTTGCATATGTGGTCTTGTACCAAACATTGTCGGTAATTTTGTTGCGTGAAGGAAAAAGAAAACCTAAAGTGTAATTCACCTTTCTCATCCTTCAATTTCAGTATTTCATTTAAAAATCAAGGAAAATGGGCCTTAAATTGTTACATGAAAAAGTCTAATATTTACCACTTAACTGGCAGCGACAGACGCTTCCAAGCTCCGTACTTTACTCCAACAACCAGAGTCTACCAATGTTCCTATGATGACCTAGTTGCAGGCAGAAGTGCACTAACCAACGTAGCATCCAGAATGACCCAAGATTGCCAAGAGTGAAACCTACAACTCGAGTAAAACGACTGCCCCGCAAACCCAAAGCAACACTTCGCTTTGTATGAATATAGCTTCTTAACCACAACAACTTCTACTACTCTTGTATTACTATGAAGCGTAAGTTTAGAGTAAACAGCACCAGGACCAGCAAGAAAATACTGAAAAATCGACTATTCAACTTGTTTACCCAGGACGCCGACTCCCCTTCCACCCCTCTCAACACCGCCCAGGGCGACTCAACAACAATAACACCAAACATGGCTGCCTCCCCCTCAGCCTCTTTCTTCTCCGGATTCAGCCTACCACGTAGTCTCAGGTATCATCAATGATCAAGACACCCTTAAGTCGTACATCTCCACCTTAATTACAGAAAATATGAATCTTGGTGAAACGCTAACTAAACAAGACACCAGGATGACACACCTCGAGAACAAAATCCTCAGTCTTGAACAAAATTTATCACTATCTGGAATGACTAACTTTGGCAAGACCCTCCAGTCATAGATAGCCACACAGAACAAATAACATCTCTTAATACAAAGGTTGAGGAAGCAGTAAAAGAGTGGAAGAACAACTTGGATAACCAGTTCAGTGACTACTTTTCGCTCCAAGAGGATAAAACTTAGCAAGAAAAATTATCAGACGCAGTAATAGCAGTCCTCATTTTCCCAGTGATATGACCCAAGCAAACAGTAAAGAAATTACTCTCCAGATCATACAGGACCAAACAAGTGTTATTGTACCAGTGACAGAAATAAAGGAAGCTAGATTACTAGGATCCCATGGAAGAAAAAGTGTTATGATTAGATTCCACACACATGACAGGAAAAAAGACCTAATTAGCGCATCTATTAAAGCAAGAAAAGAGAGATACATAAACGAGTGTCTAATCAAAAAACGGCAGAACCTCCTGTACAGAATCAGAAAACTTAAGCGGGAGAATGCTGACAAAATGCACCAATGCTTCCCAAGGGACGGAAAAATTCTAGTGAAGAGAACAAATGTAGACCAACTGTATAATATCACAAATGAGAATAAACTATCACGATTCCTTCGGGATACTAATCTTACAGAGACTAATTAAACAATGTCCAAACCAAAAGCCTACGTGTAGTGTGTTTTGCTCCATTATTGTACAAATTTCACGGTACTATTTCTTAATCAAAATCAAGTACCTCAGTATATGTGATTTTACTAGTGAGAATTAGCCACCTAATGCTATGTATTTTTCTTAAATTAATATTACTTGCTTAAAATTTGTTCAATAAATACTATTTGTCCATTTTACAACCCCATATTCTAAATGCTATCATTTACTATTACTTGCTAAAAATTTGTTTAATACCATAATTACTATTAATCTATTTTACTTCTGTACATTTTTTACATATTATTAATTACCATTACTTGCTATAAACTTGTTTTAATACAACAGTTACTATCAGTCCATTCTACTTTATGCAATTAATCATTTTATTCTCTTACTTTTAAATACTTTATATTGCCTTTATAAGTTCTAATATTACTACCAGTGCAATATTACCTTCATAAGTTCTAATATTACTACCAGTACAATATTACCTTTATAAGTTCTAATATTACTACCAGTACAATATTACCTTTATAAGTTCTAATATTACTACCAGTACAATATTACCTTTATAAGTTCTAATATTACTACCAGTACAATATTACCTTTATAAGTTCTAATATTACTACCAGTACAATATTACCTTTATAAGTTCTAATATTACTACCAGTACAATATTACCTTTATAAGCTCTAATATTACTACCAGTACAATATTACCTTTATAAGCTCTAATATTACTACCAGTACAATATTACCTTTATAAGTTCTAATATTACTACCAGTACAATATTACCTTTATAAGTTCTAATATTACTACCAGTACAATATTACCTTTATAAGCTCTAATATTACTACCAGTACAATATTACCTTTATAAGTTCTAATATTACTACCAGTACAATATTACCTTTATAAGTTCTAATATTACTACCAGTACAATATTACCTTTATAAGTTCTAATATTACTACCAGTACAATATTACCTTTATAAGTTCTAATATTACTACCAGTACAATATTACCTTATATAAGTACAATATTACCTTCATAAGCTCTAATATTACTACCAGTGTAATATTACCTTCATAAGTTCTAATATTACTACCAGTACAATATTACCTTTATAAGTTCTAATATTACTACCAGTTCAATATTACCTTTATAAGTTCTAATATTACTACCAGTACAATATTACCTTTATAAGTTCTAATATTACTACCAGTACAATATTACCTTTATAAGTTCTAATATTACTACCAGTACAATATTACCTTTATAAGCTCTAATATTACTACCAGTACAATATTACCTTTATAAGTTCTAATATTACTACCAGTACAATATTACCTTTATAAGTTCTAATATTACTACCAGTTCAATATTACCTTTATAAGTTCTAATATTACTACCAGTACAATATTACCTTTATAAGTTCTAATATTACTACCAGTACAATATTACCTTTATAAGTTCTAATATTACTACCAGTACAATATTACCTTCATAAGCTCTAATATTACTACCAGTGTAATATTACCTTTATAAGTTCTAATATTACTACCAGTACAATATTACCTTTATAAGTTCTAATATTACTACCAGTTCAATATTACCTTTATAAGTTCTAATATTACTACCAGTACAATATTACCTTTATAAGTTCTAATATTACTACCAGTACAATATTACCTTTATAAGTTCTAATATTACTACCAGTTCAATATTACCTTTATAAGTTCTAATATTACTACCAGTTCAATATTACCTTTATAAGTTCTAATATTACTACCAGTACAATATTACCTTTATAAGCTCTAATATTACTACCAGTACAATATTACCTTTATAAGTTCTAATATTACTACCAGTACAATATTACCTTTATAAGTTCTAATATTACTACCAGTACAATATTACCTTTATAAGCTCTAATATTACTACCAGTACAATATTACCTTTATAAGCTCTAATATTACTACCAATATTTAACTTTTCCAAAAATCTCCCAATTACCTAAATCTTTAAACTTCAAATCTAGACGCCCTAAGTTGATACATTATTAATACTACATTGTAGTATAAATACCTACCCAAAACAATACTGCCTTACACCCAGTTGTAACATTCTCATACTGTAAACTACTTTTAACAAATCACGATGTTATATTCCCATAATATAATTTCAATATTTATTATTGAAAGTATTGTAATTAGAGTAAAATTACTGTCTACTATAAATAAAAAAAGATGTACAACTTAATCAAACTATGATCAATTTCTTTAGTATTAAGTAGTCTGTAAGACATTAAATTAAGTCTGCACATAATGCCTAGGCATGATAGTGGCTCTTTGCACTGCAACTCATTATTGTAATTTCATAATCTCAATGTAATCTTGCAAAGAAATAAATTTTGTGTTTATAGCTGGCGGCGACCAGCAACAGAAACTGCCACAACTGCCTGGCGGCTCAAGCTCAGATGAGGTACAACAGTTGACGCAACATATGCGGATGGGACCTACTAGTGGAGGTAGCAAGTAGATTGAAAGAGATATCTTCTGTATCAGACAAGTATGGCTACAGTAACAGACACATACAACAACTAGCAACCAGTGAGGAATCGTCTGAGTTCTGCATTACCTCCAACGTGTCTATTTCTTCACCGAAATCTTTCGTTAAAACTTTCATACAAGTCTACAGAGAGAGGAGCACTACCACGATACCACGCACATCTATTCCTAAGAAAATGAAGACATTTTTCATCTTTCTCACTTCCACTGACAAAGGTGAATGCGAATGCTACTGTCAATCATAGTAACACATCTTCACCTCAGGAAATGAGTTGAGGGTATTAGTACCTGTTGAAATAGTAACTAACAATTTAAATAGTACCTATCTTTAACAAGTTTCCCTGCTATTTTGCTGAGAAAATATTGTAAGCGAAATAGAAACTGCTGGATGGATCACTACCTAAGAAGGTAAAAACTGATAGACGGGACACTACCAGTAGAAGACAGAGGACACTAAAGCAGTTGCCACTGTGGAGTCAGTCTCAATCACATGAATTCTCTCTCTCTCTCTCTCTCTCCCTCACACACACACACACACACACACACACACATAGTAGGCGGGATCAGGAGCCGAGTCTCGACCCATGCAACCACAATTAGGTGAGCACACACACACACACACACACACACACACACACACACAAACACACACACACATACACACATCAAAGCAGTCACCGAAACAAAACTCACTGGGACAATAGCAGACGCAATCTTCACACCCGGATATCAGATCCTGAGGAAGGATAGAAGCAACAAAGGGGGAGGAGGGATTGCACTGTTCATTAAAAACCGATGGGAACATCAGGAAATGGAAGGAATAGACGAGATTGGAGAAAGGGATTAAATAGCAGGTACAATTCAGTCAAGGGAACATAAGGTAGTCATTGCAGTGATGTATATAACCCACCACGGAACTGCAGGAGTCTGGGAGAGGAATATGATGAGTGCAACAGAGCAACGGTGGACACACTAGCTGAGGTGGCAAGAAGAGCTCACTCGAGTACAACAAAGTTACTGGTTATGGGCGACTTCAACTACAAGGAGATTGAGTGGGAAAACCTAGAGCCACACGGTGGCCCTGAAACATGGAGAGCCAAAATAATGGACGTGGTACTGGAAAACCTCATGCACCAACATGTTAGGGACACTACCATAGAGAGAGAGGAGGATGAACCAGCAAGACTAGACCTTGTCTTCACCCTGAGTACCTCAGACATTGAAGACATCATATATGAAATGCCCTTTGGAAATAGTGACCACGTGGTTCTGAGCTCTGAATACATCGTAGAGCTACAAGTGGAGAGGGTAACAGGAGTAGAAAGGAAAAAGCCAAACTATAAAAGGGGGGACTACATAGGTATGAGGACCTTCCTGCAGGAGGCTCAGTGGGAAAGAGAGTTGGTAGGAAAGTCAGTAAACGAAATGATGGACTATGTAACAACAAAATGCAAGGAGGCAGAGGAAAGGTTTGTTTCCAAGGGTAAAATAATGGGAAGACTGGAATGAGCCCTTGGTTTACCCGTAGGTGTAAAGAGGCAAAAACTAAGTGTGCTAGAGAATGGAAAAGGTACAGAAGGCAAAGGACCCAGGAAAATAAAGAGATTAGTCGATGAGCCAGAAACGAGTATGCACAGATAAGGAGGGGGGCCCAGCGGCAGTACGAAAACGACATAGCATAGAAAGTCAAGTCTAACCCCAAACTGCTTTATAGCAATATCAGCAGGAAGACAACAGTCAAGGACCAAGTAATCAGACTGAGGAATGGAGGTGGGGAGCTCACAAGAAACGACCAAGAAGTATATGAGGATCTCAACACGAAATTTCAGGAAGTATTTACAATGGAGGCAGAAGGGACACTGAGAAAACAAAACAGAGGGGTACTCCAACAAGGGATATACCATCAAATGTTGGATGAAATGCACGAAACCGGGGAGGAGGTGAAGAAGCTCCTAAGTGACCTTGATACCACAAAGGCGGTGGGGTCAGTCCTGGGACCGGTGCTATTCTTGGTATATGTGAATGACATGACGGAAAGGATAGACTCAGAAGTGTCCCTGTTTGCAAATGATGTGAAGTTAATGAGGAGAATTAAATCAGATGGGGATCAAACAGGATTACAAAGAGACCCGGACAGGCTGAACGCATGGTCCAGCAACTGGCTCCTAGAATTTAACCTCGCCAAATGCAAAGTCATGAAGATCGCGGAAGGGCAAAGAAGACCGCAGACGGAGTATAGGCTAGGTGGCCAAAGACTGCAAACCTCATTGAAAGATTATCATACCGAGAACGTCTCAGGAAGCACATATTAAACAGATAACTGCTGTGGAAAATGGGCGCCTGGCAAACCTGAGAATAGCGTTTCGATACCTCAGTAAGGAATCGTTCAAGACTCTGTGCACTGTGTACGTCAGGCCCATACTGGAGTATTCAGCACCAGTTTGGAACTCACACCTGGTCAAGCACGTCATGAAATTAAGAGAAAGTGCAAAAGTTTGCAACAAGGCTAGTTCCAGAGCTAAGGAAATCGGCCTGAGGACACTGGAGGACAGGAGGGACAGGGAAGACATGATAACGACATGCAAAATGCTGCGAGGAATAGATAAGGTGGACAGAAATAGGATGCTCCAGAGATCGTACACAGAAGCAAGGGGTTACATTTGGAAGTTGAAGACTCAGATGAGTCAAAGGGATGTTAGGAAGTATTTCTTCAGCCTCAGGGTTGTTAGGAATTGGAATAGCCTGGCAAGTGATGTAGTGGAGGCAGGAGCCATACATAGTTTTAAGACAAGGTATGATAAAGCTCATGGAGAGGGAGGACCAAATAGCAGTCAGTGAAGAGGCAGGGCCAGGAGCTGAGTCTTGATCCCTGCAACCACAAATAGGTGAGTACAAATATGTGAATACACACATGCAGAATATGCAGAATCATGGAGAAGTTTATCAGGAAAAGACTGGTGGAACACCTATAATGGAATGAGCTTGTACACAACCAGCACGGTTTCAGTTACGGAAAATCCTGTGTCAGTGAGGCGAGTAGACTGCATTTTCTTGGATTGTAAAAATGATTTCGACCCAGTTCCGCACAAGAGATTAGTGTAAAAACTAGAGCAGCAGGCAGGAATAACAAGGAAGACACTGCAATAGATCAGAGAATACGTGACAGTAAGGAAACAATCAGTGATGGTACGTTACGAGGTGTCAGAGTGGGCGACTCTGACGAAAGTGTTTCCACAAGGGTCAGTCCTACGGCCGGTGCTGTTTCTGGTGTATGTGAATGACATGACGGAAGGGATACATTCAGAGGTGTCACTGTTGGAAACGATGTGAAGCTAATGCTGAGAATTCAAGTGAGTGAGAATCAGGTATAAATCCAAAGAGATCTGGACAGGCTGCAGGCCTGGTCTAACAACTTGCTTGAAGTGAAAAATCATGAATCATGAAGTTTGGGGAAGGTCAAAGAAGACCGCAGACAGAGTACAGGCTAAGAGGCCAAATACTGCAAACTACTGCTACTACTACTACTACTACTACTACTACTACTACTACTACTACTACTACTACTACTACTACTACTACTACTACTACATACACATACACACACACACTTATTAACCATTATTATCTAGGTTAACTTTGCTGTCAGTGGCCGGCTGGACACTGCCAACGATACTTGTAGTTCCAATCATGGCTTTAATTGATTTTTAAATAATTACTCCCTTTTTCCATCTTTTTAAATATTTCTTGCAAACGATATAAATAATAAAATTAAGAAAAAATTATATTCTTTATTAAAACACGCATCTATAAATTGTTAGAAAAAAAGGAAGAGCGATTCAACAATGAGCTCGACATGTTGATCTAGAACTGACTAGGAGTCAACCTCACTATCTGGCTACTTATCTTCCTGGTTATTAACCTCACTATCTGGCTACTTATCTTCCTGGTTATTAACCTCACTATCTGGCTACTTATCTTCCTGGTTATTAATGGTTATAAAACCCATCTATACCTCCTTGTCAGGTGGTAGTTCTGTTATCAACATTTTTTTTTAAATCATTAATTTTTATTAAGACAAATATAGAAGCGAGTCTGCCTCGCGCTCCGCAGACGGAGGATCAAGCCTTAATACACCTTTGATGTGTTACGAGTGTTTTTTGCTCCCAGACTCCGACCTTGGGCCAGGCTCGTCTAGTACTTGCCTGGTCAAGCAGGCTGCTGCTACTGCTGGCCCGCTGACCCACAAATCCTTCACAGTCTTGTTGATTTGGCACCTTGTGAAGATTCTTATCCAGTTTCTAATTGAAGACTTACACTTGTTCCACTTCTTCTGGTAAAATGTTAGTCTGGAGACACATACATTGATACAGTGTTCCTTTATTGTGCCCACTGCACCCCTGCTTTTCACTGGGTTTATGTTGCATTATGTTTTTATTTGACAGTTCTCTTTAGTTTTGCATACAGTGTCCCTTTTGAATTCTTTATTCTTTCTATACCAATGCAGCTGGATCTTATCACCATTGAACATCATATTGTTATCCATTGCCCACTGGAAAATACTGCTCATATCTTCGTGCAATTTTTAAATGACAACCGAAGTGTCTTTCACACTTATTTTAGTGTTATCTGTAAATGATGATATAAAACTGTAACGGATGTTTTTATCAATGTCTGTTATGAGGCTAAGAAACAGCAGAGGTGCCAACACAGTGCCTCGGGGAACCGAGCTTTTTACCTTGTTGATGCTGGATTTTGCTCTTTAACCAGTAGTATTTGTGTTCTGTTAGAAAAATTAAAATTCATTTGCCATCCTTTCCCGTAATGCCTATGGCCCTTATTTTGTGCGCAATCACACTATGATGGCATTTGTCAAACGCCTTTGCAAGATCTGTGAATATCACATCTGTGTTTTGGTTGTCTTCCAACGTTTCGGTAATTTTGTCATAGTGGTTCAACAGCTGTGACAGTCACGATCGTCCACTTCTAAAATCGTGATGGTTCGGGGTATCAGATTGTGCTGCTCCATGAAGTTTGTAATCTGACGTCTCATCACTCTTTTGAAGATTTTTATAATATGGGAAGTTATGGATACAGGTCTGTAATTTTTAGTTAGTGATCTACTACTTCCCTTATGCGGAGGAACTGTGTCTGCACTCGTTAAGGCCTCCGGTATTTCATCTAGATCTACGTTCTTCTTCCAAAGTATACTTAAGGCTCGTGCTAATGATACTTTGAACATTTTCTTTATATAAATTATTATTATTATTATAATCAAAGGGGAAGCGCTAAACCCGGAGGATTATACAGCGCCTGGCGAGGATGTGGAAGGCATTCAGGCTTAATTCGGGGAACTGGAGCACAGATCCAATTCCCTAAATCAAGAGCCCCTCATCAACATCAAGGAACCTTCCTTGAGGGGTTTTTTATATAAAGGGAATTCAATTAATCCGATCCAAATGGGATTAATACTGTCAGTTGGTTTGCGCTGGCTTCCGATGAAGTGAAAAAGATTTCAATATCCTTCACCCTTTTGTCATTTAGAGGGTCGCTGATAACCCACACATACTGTTCTTGTAGAATTTCGCTAATTAACATATCGAGTATCGTCACTATATGAATCTCCTCTCATTAAGCGTTTCTTTGGTTTGATATATTCATATTTTTAAGTAATTTGGTAACATTTTTCCTTCTTTTGTACCATCTTCTACTCTCTATTTCAATATATGATCTAGGTTTCCTCAAGGATACATATTTAATTCAGACTTTGTATGCTTCTGTGTTCAGCTTTTCTAGGCACTGGTGAGGATTTAATGTGTACATGACTGTTTCCCAGTTAATTGTGTCCCGATCAATTCTTTGGTTGTTGACGTTAACTTACTCAACATCCATTCTTGAACATTATTGCTGGAATTCCCCAACCTGGTTTATACTCGTTTGTACGTCCATGATGTTGTGGTCAGTGTATATTTTTTGTGATTGTTATGTGTCTCATTAATTCTTCGTTATTTGTGAATATTAAAACCAGCATATTTTCAATTCTTGTGGGATCAATTATCTTTTAGTTCAATGCGAACTTTTCACATCGTCTTATAAGCTTACTGGAGTGCATGTTGAGCCATGAAGCTCCAGGAACTATTTCTGCTATAACATAGTGAGCTATCTTCTATTTTACATTTGGAAAAGTGAAATCTCCAAGGAGGATGAGATTTAGTGAGAGATTTTCCAGCCTTTTAAGACAGCTATCTATCTTCCTTACCTGATCTGTGAAATCCTCAGCCGTAGCTGGCGGTGGTTTTTATGCTAGGATATTTACCAGATTCCTATTTTCAACCTTAATACCTAGAATTTCTTCTCTATCATTCAAAGAATTCAGCAGTTATGTGTGTAGATGAATGGTTCAGAGAACCGACATGTTGATAAATTAGACACATGTGCAACTCTTGGGTATCTATATTGAGGAAACGTTTCGTGAAGAACAGGAATCTTAATACTTAGGAATTCTTCGCTTGCCTAATTCTTGGGCACGACCTACTTCCACATTGAACAAATGTGACACCACCTATGACTGCTGCACCTCTCCTGCCATACGGTTTATAAGCTGCTTCTCAGCTCATATGCCGTATTCTATTCAAGATTGATGGACTGAACACATCGACTCAAGGTTGAGGGACTGATTACCTCATTCTCCTCCTGTTCTTCAAGTTTCTCCTACGTATGGACTGATGAAGCCACTGTGTGGCGAAACGTTTCCTCAATAAAGATACCCAAGAGTTCCACATGTGTCTAATTTATCAGCAGTTATGTGCAACAGAAAGTATCTCTGACATGGAGTCCTGTTCCTCACTGTGACCTTTTAAATCTGTCACATCTATACTTGATATAGTTTTTTACATTTATCTCTACGTATGGAAGTATATATGTATAGCAGTATGTGTGTAAGGAAGTATGTATACATATGGCAGTATGTGAAAGAAAGATATATATATATATATATATATATATATATATATATATATATATATATATATATATATATATATATATATATATATATATATATATATATATATATACAGCAGGCCCGCCGGCCGAACTAGACAGGTCCTTCACGCAACCCACCTGTCTAGTTCGGCCGGCGGGCCTGCTGTCTCGCGTCAGGTGTTTCTTTGTTGTGGGATCTGATAGTGAGGTGTGGGCTACCCCTTTACATACCTTCCTTTGATGCTTTACTTTCATTGTTCCTTGATAATGTGAGTAGTCATGAAAGCGCTTGGAACTTCTCTATTCTTTCACAGTGGTTGTTTTGCATATTCTGAAATCACCTGTTTATTGTGATCTTATTGCAAATATATATATATATATATATATATATATATATATATATATATATATATATATATATATATATATATATATATATATACATATATATATAAATATATATATATTTATATATATAAATATATATATATTTATATATATATGTATATATATGCCGGGAGCAAGGGGCTAGTAACCCCTTCTCCTGTATATATTACTAAATGTAAAAGGAGAAACTTTTGTTTTTCTTTTTGGGCCACCCCGCCTCGGTGGGATACAGCTGGTGTGTTGAAAGAAAGAAATGTATATATATATATACATAAATATATATATATATATGTATATATATATATATATATATATATATATATATATATATATATATATATATATATATATATATATATATATATATATATATATATATATATATATATATATATATATATATATATATATATATATATATATATATATATATATATATATATATATATATATATATATATATATATATATATATATATATATATATATATATATATATATATATATATATATATATATATATATATATATATATATATATATATATATATATGTGTTTGTGTGTGTGTGTGTGTGTGTGTGTTTGTGTGTGTGTGTGTGTGTGTACTCACTTAGTTGTGCTCACCTAGTTGAGGTTGCGGGGGTCGAGTCCGAGCTCCTGGCCCCGCCTCTTCACTGATCGCTACTAGGTCACTCTCCCTGAGCCGTGAGCTTTACCATACCTCTGCTTAAAGCTATGTATGGATCCTGCCTCCACTACATCGCTTCCCAAACTATTCCACTTACTGACTACTCTGTGGCTGAAGAAATACTTCCTAACATCCCTGTGATTCATCTGCGTCTTCAACTTCCAACTGTGTCCCCTTGTTACTGTGTCCAATCTCTGGAACATCCTGTCTTTGTCCACCTTGTCAATTCCTCTCAGTATTTTGTACGTCGTTATCATGTCCCCCCTATCTCTCCTGTCCTCCAGTGTCGTCAGGTTGATTTCCCTTAACCTCTCCTCGTAGGACATACCTCTTAGCTCTGGGACTAGTCTTGTTGCAAACCTTTGCACTTTCTCTAGTTTCTTTACGTGCTTGGCTAGGTGTGGGTTCCAAACTGGTGCCGCATACTCCAATATGGGCCTAACGTACACGGTGTACAGGGTCCTGAATGATTCCTTATTAAGATGTCGGAATGCTGTTCTGAGGTTTGCTAGGCGCCCATATGCTGCAGCAGTTATTTGGTTGATGTGCGCTTCAGGAGATGTGCCTGGTGTTATACTCACCCCAAGATCTTTTTCCTTGAGTGAGGTTTGTAGTCTCTGGCCCTCTAGACTGTACTCCGTCTGCGGTCTTCTTTGCCCTTCCCCAATCTTCATGACTTTGCACTTGGTGGGATTGAACTCCAGGAGCCAATTGCTGGACCAGGTCTGCAGCCTGTCCAGATCCCTTTGTAGTTCTGCCTGGTCTTCGATCGAGTGAATTCTTCTCATCAACGTCACGTCATCTGTAAACAGGGACACCTCAGAGTCTATTCTTTCCGTCATGTCGTTCACAAATACCAGAAACAGCACTGGTCCTAGGACTGACCCCTGTGGGGCCCCGCTGGTCACAGGTGCCCACTCTGACACCTCGCTACGTACCATGACTCGCTGCTGTCTTCCTGACAAGTATTCCCTGATCCATTGTAGTGCCTTCCCTGTTATCCCTGCTTGGTCCTCCAGTTTTTGCACCAATCTCTTGTGTGGAACTGTGTCAAACGCCTTCTTGCAGTCCAAGAATATGCAATCCACCCACCCCTCTCTCTCTTGTCTTACTGTTGTCACCATGTCATAGAACTCCAGTAGGTTTGTGACACAGGATTTCCCGTCCCTGAAACCATGTTGGCTGCTGTTGATGAGATCGTTCCTTTCTAGGTGTTCCACCACTCTTCTCCTGATAATCTTCTCCATGATTTTGCATACTATACATGTCAGTGACACTGGTCTGTAAATTAATGCTTCATGTCTGTCTCCTTTTTTAAAGATTGGGACTACATTTGCTGTCTTCCATGCCTCAGGCAATCTCCCTGTTTCGATAGATGTATTGAATATTGTTGTTAGGGGTACACATAGCGCCTCTGCTCCCATGGGGAGATGTTATCTGGTCCCATTGCCTTTGAGGTATCTAGCTCACTCAGAAGCCTCTTCACTTCTTCCTCGGTTGTGTGCACTGTGTCCAGCACATGGTGGTGTGCCCCACCTCTCCGTCTTTCTGGAGCCCCTTCTGTCTCCTCTGTGAACACTTCTTTGAATCTCTTGTTGAGTTCCTCACATACTTCACGGTCATTTCTTGTTGTCTCTCCTCCTTCCTTCCTTAGCCTGATTACCTGGTCGTGTGTGTGTGTGTGTGTGTGTGTGTGTGTGTGTGTGTGTGTGTGTGTGTGTGTGTGTGTGTGTGTGTGTGTGTGTGTGTGTGTGTGTGTGTGTGGCAGTATGTCTGTACATATGTATGGCAGTATGTCTGTATGGAAGTATATATGTATGGCAGTATAACTGTAAGGAAGCATATATATATTTACAAAACTTGGATGCTTAAATGTGCGTGGATGTAGTGCGGATGATAAGAGAGAGATGATTGCTAATGTTATGAATGAGCAGAAGTGGAATGTCTAGCTTCAAGCGAAACAAAGTTGAAAGGGGTAGTGAGTTTCAGTGGGGAGAAATAAATGGGATTAAGTCAGGAGTTTCTGAGAGAGTTAGAGCTAAAGAAGGGGTAGCAATATTGTTGGATGAGTTGTGGAAGGAGAAGAAGGAATATAAATGTATAAAATCAAGGATTATGTGGATTAAAATAAAGGTTGGATGCGAAAAGTGGGTGATAATAAGTGTGTATGCACCTGGAGAAGAGAGAAGTGTAGAGGAGAGAGAGATATTTGGGGAGATGTTAAACGAGTGCCAAATAATGTGAACTCAATAATGAACCAATCCCCTCAAGACAGGAAGTATGTGCCGTTCTCCTTAACCACACATAATCAAACCTCATCACACAATCAAGGGACGGCCGTAATGGAAGACCCAGTTTAAACAACAACTCAAACCTGTGAGTTAACAACTGCCTCTGAACTTGCAACATCACTGATGCACAATCTACGGCTGTAGAAGCTGACCCAAAATTACTAGTAGTTTCCAATGATACCCCAAGTGGACTTACACTTTTCCACATGGAGCTCCCACAGTCTCCTATAGTAATTGTTGTGAATATGTCGACTGAGTCTGTGAATGACATGACACAGTTGTCAGATGATGAATCTGACGCATCAATTAATATCACCAGCAGCGGTGAGGTACACAGCAAACCTTGATGAGTTGAGTAGGGAGAGTTTACACACACCTTGCAGCTATAATCTCAGAAACAACTCTCTGCACGCAGCAAAAACACAAAATTTACGAAATAATGGGGATTGCAATTTTACAAATTAATATTCAACAATTCTTCAACAAGCGCTATCTCCTTGAAGTCGAAATACACAATCACATCCCTGACATCATCCTTCTGAATGAGACAGCTGCCAGAGCAGACCAGCATAGGAAGATACGTGGTTACTCTACTGTCGAGAAATCGAGAGTGACCTTTAGTGGAGTGGTCGTCCTAGTGAAACTACGATATGCATTTCGTAACATCCACATTGACGAAGGAAACGTTATAGCAATAGAACTGACGGCCTCATATGATCATTTAGTAGCTGGAACTGGATATTTTCCTCCAAGGCAGCTATAAATAGAATCCATTTCCCTGCACCAGATACAAAGTAGAAATGTTCAGTCCTGGCAGGAGATTTTAATGCAAGCCACTCGGCACTCTTCAGCTGTGGCGCCTACAATCCGCTAGGTAACCAAAAAAAAAAAACAATTATTAAATATAATTGCAGCGAGAAATCCATCATTCCAAGGCCCATTCTTTAAGTCATATGTAGGCTCTCACCCGGGGACACCTGATATAGTCTTGACCAACAGGGTCTGTAACCTATACCATTGCAGAATCTTCCCTGGTGAAAACGTAGAATCAGACCACATCCCTGTTATAACAACACTTCAGGCCTCGTCATTTAGAATACCCACTCCTCCGAAACTCAACCTGAAAACTTTGGGATTTGACCCCTTCAGGGACTACCTTACTGTTTCGCTTGAGAACAGCCTTCAACTGCAACTGACGAGGCAATTAGCTCCTTCCATGAAATAATCATAGAGGCCACTCAGGCAAGTTGCCAATTAAATACATCAAAGCTCTATCAGCAATATAAACCAACCACGGAAATTAGTGACTGCATGAAAAATGATCAAGCAGAGTGTATAAGGCAACACCAAACGAGACAGACCACCGGGGCTATACTGCAGAGGTTGAGAAGAGAATTAATTACCCTAATCACACAACACAAATGTGAATTATGGAAATATCTTGTTCAAGCTAATCAATACAAAAGCCAACCTGAAAAGTTCTGGAGCAAGATCCGCCAACTTCTGGGGGCAAAGCACAAGCTACACATTATCTAATACATCCCTTCACCGATGACGATGATGAGGACGTTGATATCAAACTTGATGACCCAAAAGATCAAGCCAGTCTGATGGGTGATGTGTGGGAGAAAATTACATTTAATAATAACTATTACTAGTGGGTCAGCGAATGGAGAGACAACCGAGCTGACCTCCAACCATTACCACTAAGTGATACATCTACCCTTGAAGATGAACACCCCCTAACAAGACCAATCACACTCAGGGAGATGAGTCAAGTCATAGGCAGAATGAGTAATAAAGCCCCTGGTCTCTCAGGTATGACAGTGAAACAAGTAAAGATCTTACCCAGAAATTGCAAAATGCCCCTAGAAAATATCTTCAATGCTGTCTTGGCCTCGAGACACTTTCCTGTGACACTTAAGACAGCAAGGATGACATTCATTGCAAAACCCAGCAAAGACAAACATAAACCGGAGAACTATAGACCTATCTCATTACTTGAAGTAACTGGTAATGTCCTTGAGAAAATAATTTCCAACATATTAAACTATTACATGGAGTACTATCAGCTCTTCACTGAAAAACAGTTTGGACTCACGACCCACAGAGGACCACAACAAGCTATCAATATCATCTTCGATGCTGCGGACAGCCTGAGGACAACCTTGTTCTTATTGTAACCAGGAATGTACACAAAGCTTTTGACAGCCTGTGGCACGACGGACTCAAATATATATAAACGTGTCGACCTTCCTGACCACAACTGGACTTCTTTCAGATTCATATACAACTTCTTATCAGAAAGAAGAATCATCCCTA
This sequence comes from Cherax quadricarinatus, assembly GCF_038502225.1. Taxonomy (NCBI): domain Eukaryota; kingdom Metazoa; phylum Arthropoda; class Malacostraca; order Decapoda; family Parastacidae; genus Cherax; species Cherax quadricarinatus. Next base: position 49,852 of record NW_027195505.1, on the reverse strand, counting down.
TCTCCCTCAACCCGGGTTCAATGATACTATTATCACCTAATTTCCTGGTATTATCCACGTAGTGTCATCCACCCCCGTAACGGGGAAACATAAGCATGCGAAGGTAATAAAAAGAATACGGAACTACGAAGAACAGCAAACTGGAAGAAGAAATGGAGAATCACGGCCAACGCAGATAAAGTCCTCATCAGCACCATCGGATGTTTTGCAATAACAATAAGACAAAGAGGGGGGGTATCTCCATCAGAGGTATACCTATTGCCTTCAGAAACCCCAGAAAGCTCCTAGGATACGAGATAGAGAGATTACCCCACTCCGCATCTGACATTTCTAAAAAATCACCTTAGCCAAAGCCCACCTCAGCAAACTATACAGGTTTAATCAAGCTCCTTCCCACCTCAAGAAACACCTGCACAAGAAGATCCTTGTGTACCTGTCATTAACAACTAAAATCAACATGCTACAGCTAAAAAAATGTCCAGAATATAGCACTCCCCTTTATCACAGGCACCAGGAGTAGAGACACAATCAGGATGGAAGATCTACACATCCGACAGGAGATAGATGCAATAAATGTAAGGCTTGATAAACTATACAAGAAACAACTATATGACATGCAGAGAAACCCCTCAGAGAAAACCTTCCACAACCAACAAACACCACCGACTACATCATCAGCACTCCCCACAAAACCCAAAGAATGACCCTCCAACAAAGAATGACCCTCCAACAAAGAATGACCCTCCAACAAAGAATGACCCTCCAACAAAGAATGACCCTCCAACAAAGAATGACCCTCCAACAAAGAGTGCGACGATTCATCCACAATTATAATTTCCGGAGACCAATGATCCTGAGTGACCTCCCAGAATATATAGATGAATGGGTAACACCGGAACACTTTTATGTTTAATAAGGATAAAACCTCCACAATTAATGGAGACTTTCCTTTTAACTTATTAACTATTACATCTAACCATAAAACATCTGCAGACCTACTATGGCAGGACACCACCTCTGAAGCAGCTTAGCCGGCCAGTATCTCCGAGTAACAATCCACCTACATCAAAGGTCTTACTATCGTCATTTCCAGCCAACGACCTGCAATCCCCCCCCCCCCAGAAAACGTTATGCAGTTATACATTTGTTATAACAGTGTGAAACTGATGGGTAAGTGTTATACTCCATTCATTGAAATTTATTTCATTAGTGACAATACACACTCACACATGTATTAAAGTGCACAAAAGTGGTTTGGTCACTTACCTTTATTACCCCACCTCCACTATCCCCACCCATCTTTTTTCCTTTTATTCATCCGTACCCATCCTTCTACCTTCCCCATCTTACCAAAGCTCTGGTCATACAAGTCAAGGTCGCAGCAGTCACAACAAGATCATTTTTGCTACCAAATCAAGTTTCTCCAACTGATGATTCATATTTTCATTACAGAAAGTATTTACTTTGTGTGGTGACGAATTTTCTCTCTGTCAGTATAGAGGAGGTGAGAGAAGTGATGTGTGTGATGATGAATGTTCTATGTCAATATAGAGGAGGTGAGAGAAGTGATGATGTGTGTGGTGATAAATGTTCTCTGTCAATATAGAGGAGGTAAGAGAAGTGATGATGTGTGTGATGAATGTTCTCTGTTAGTATAGAGGAGGTGAGAGAAGTGATGATGTGTGTGTGGTGTGAAAAATTTTCTGTCATTAATGAGAAAGTGAATCAAAAGAACATTAGGAAAAAGTGAGTGAGTGATTTAATCAGCTGTTTTCAGCATTCTCTAGATATTCATTTTGAAAAATATGAATATACAACGAAGGAAGTAATTTTAAACACTTGTAGATAAAACAATGAAGACACTCTCGTGAATCTTGATATATAAAAGATAAGGCTTAAAAGCGTATATTAGAATACTACGTTCGTTTTATCAGGACTGGTTACTGAAACATTTACGATTCTTCTCATATTCCAGGTATAACATAATTCTAACATACGAACATCACAACACAAAATAATGTACTATAACATCCACACTTCAGAATACATCACAGTATGAAGTAGTATCGGAAACATTAAGAAATATTTATACTTACCAGACTACAGGAACCATCACTAATTCTTTTGTCAAGAATCCAAGACATCCGAGGTGATAGTTATTATTTTCATGCACAAAGTTTTTTTTTGTTTTGTGTTTATGGTGGCTTTATTTTTACTTTACAGTAGAGAGGAGAGAAGTGACATTTGAGAGAGAATTATTCGATTATTAAATAATTATTTCTAGTTATACTTCATCATTCACAAGATTATTCATAAAATATCTTTGCATTATCCTCATGTGTCTCATATCTGTCACTTCTTCATACATTCTCATTTTTCTCTAATAATATCTTCAGTCCTATGTTAACTAACACAAGAATATATTTAATTCCCATACATTCTATATTAATTAATTTTAACAACAGTGTTGAAGACTGCAGATAATCTCATAAGAATGTGCACATTTGTGTGTGTATTTATTTGTGTGTTTACGGTGTTTGAGGTGAAACGTGCGTCCATGTGTATTAGTGTTTATACTTTGTCAGAATGAGGGAGATAACTGTGTGTTTGCTTGTATGGTATTAATGTGAGCGACATAAATAAGTGTACTCACCTATTTGTGGTTGCAGGGGTCAAGACTCAGCTCCTGGTCCAGTGTGTATGTGTGTGTGTGTGTGTGTGTGTGTGTGTGTGTGTGTGTGAGTGTGTGTGTGTGTGTGTGTGTGTGCGTGTGTGTGTGTGTGTGCGCGCGCGAACGCAAGCATGCATGATGGTGTATGCGTACTATATGGTGCATGTGTACCTTCCTAGTTCATTAAGTTTCCAGTAGAGTTAGTACGTACCTCTGTGTCACTGTTACTATCCCTCTGGTATCCCACTGTTACTATCCCTCTGGTATCCCACTGTTACTATCACTCTGGTATCCCACTGTTACTATCACTCTGGTATCTCACTGTTACTATCACTCTGGTATCCCACTGTTACTATCACTCTGGTATCCCACTGTTACTATCACTCTGGTATCTCACTGTTACTATCACTCTGGTATCCCACTGTTACTATCACTCTGGTATCCCACTGTTACTATCACTCTGGTATCCCACTGTTACTATCACTCTGGTATCCCACTGTTACTATCACTCTGGTATCCCACTGTTACTATCACTCTGGTATCCCACTGTTACTATCCCTCTGGTATTGTTACTATCACTCTGGTATCCCACTGTTAATTCTCCTATAATCTATGTTACTAATGCTAAAATTCTCCTTAATCCCCACTAATGCTCACAACTCTCTTCTGGAGCTCATGTCACTCATCTTTCTTCTGGAGGTCATGTCACTCACAACTTTCTTCTGCAGGTCATGTCACTCACAACTTTCTTCTGGAGGTCATGTCACTCACAACTTTCTTCTGGAGGTCATGTCACTCACAACTTTCTTCTGGAGGTCATGTCACTCACAACTTTCTTCTGGAGGTCATGTCACTCCTCAGGTGCTCTGTTGATAAAGAAATATTACTGCAGTTATTTTTGTAATGCTTCTTCCGGAACTTAAGTCAAGAGTTTAGTTTTGAACTGTAAGAAGGATCTTGATGCAGTCTTGATGATGATTAAATGAGTTAATGATTAGTGAGTTGAAATTGTATCTCAGAATATTTATTATAATAATTTGAATTACTATGCTGTCGATTCAGAACATATTTTGTTTTTAATAATAATAAAAATTAATAGAAACAGCTATACAAGCTAGAGCTGGCCCGCGGAGACTTGACCTGGTGATCTGACTTACCTTGACGGTCGATAATCTAACCTGGTCACCATGCTGACTCTTGTTGCTGATTTAACCTGGCCACCATGCTGACTTTTGTTGCTGGTTTAACCTGGTCACCATGCTGACTCCTGTTGCTGGTTTAACCTGGTCACCATGCTGACTCCTGTTGCTGGTTTAACCTGGTCACCATGCTGACTCTTGTTGCTGGTTTAACCTGGTCACCATGCTGACTCTTGTTGCTGGTTTAACCTGGTCACCATGCTGACTCCTGTTGCTGGTTTAACCTGGTCACCATGCTGACTCTTGTTGCTGGTTTAATGGGGCATAAGAAAGTAATGCAATAATGATGGCCGCCCATCCCCCACTCAAAGGGGATAGTGGGAGGTTAATTTGTGACTTACTAAGCGGAAGAGTAGCCTTCGGCCGTCATTGGGGTAAGTAATCATCCTCAGTGGGTTAGTGAAGCTTATTTGAGTCAATGACTGATAATTGCCATAACTGTCATAATTCTCGTCCATAGCATCAAGGTTTCTGGCTACAAAGATGTCCGTGATTAAGTAGGTGAATGAGCCGAATATAAACACCGCCTGGGTTAATGACTGATATTTGCCATAATTGCTCTCCATGAAGAGCATAAAAAAAATTTCAAGGTGAAAACAAAATTCATGCTCTAAAAAACATATTTATTAGTTAACATTACATTTTTATTTCTCCTCCTCATGCTGCCCCTCACAATGCTCCTCCTCATGCTGCCCCTCACAATGCTCCTCCTCATGCTGCCCCTCACAATGGTCAACTTCTAGAAGTATAAATCCGGCGGCTGTGGTAAAGGAAGATTTGCCTCTCTTGCATTCATGCTTGTTCCTGGGAAAAACAAATTGTCTCGCCAAGCTTTCTTTTCCCCACCAAAGATTGCAGGTGTCCCTCTCCTGTCTTCTTTTATCATCATTCTCCTCCACTTCCTCTTCCGTGCTGTCATTAGCCAACTCCTCCTCTGTACTGACAATAACCAACTTCTCCTCCTCTTCCTCCACCTCCCCTATACTATCATTAACTAATTTAAACTTTGTTTCCCCCCACATCCGGATGATCATAAGATACAGTGATGCCTATCTAGATAATATCGCTTGTCATTGAATGAGCTCATCTGACTATACTGGAAGGTATGTATAGAACCGTCTTCGAGTACTCTTCTAAAGTTATTATGAGTTAATAATTGTTGCTCAGACTGAGGTATACCTTTCGCTGCTATAATGTTATCATTATCAGCCAGCAATATGCTATACATTTTGAGTTTAATACAAACTATTTCTGAAATAAGGCGGTACCCCACCTGGCTTTTAAGCAACCCTAGAGATCCCTTCCTTGAGTCATCGTAGAGACTATGGTCTGTGGGGAAGTTAGATGTGTCTATCCATTTCCTCAGTGGTTACTTCCCGATTTCATCATAAATATTTTGAATATTTTCATGAGAAATTATTAGGCTGTCGGTATCAGAATAAATTAGTTTTATTCTGTCCTCGTGTGTTCTGTTTTTAAGTGTCATATACCAAAATAGTACAGCCTAAATTTGTCGAGTTCTAAGATCTATTAACCTATATAATTAGGGTATGTGAGTTTTATGCAGGGCGTTCCCAGTGTCGCCAATATTTTGTTTTCCGAAAGCTTTATAGCTTTCTTAAAAAGTGGTTTATTCACCTCTTTCAAAAATTACCTTGTTGATGTTATCAGCTTTGTTGTGTTACCATATTTCGATGAGTTGAACAGTGTCTTGCCGAACACTGAATTGGTCAACACTGAATAATCGTTGACAGTCTTTACTACTGGAACCATTACGCTGATTCACGTTTGTTTCCACAAAGCCTGACAGATATTTTCCTTGAGAGAATTCATATATGCTACGAATTTTGTCAATTTAAAGACCTATCTTCAGAAACAACTGCAATAAAGGTAGTGATATTAAGTAATTCTTTTTTTGGGAGATGGTCTCACACTAATTTAACATTTTTACGAGGCAGAGTTTGATTACTGACCACCGACTGCTGTTTACTGCGCTCGGATAAGTCTTCCAAAGTTATTTCATAAAGTCGAGAGAAATGCCACGCTTACCTTTAGTAAATACAGGAAGAGGATAGTGACAAGGTCGTACCCGCTCTACTCATAAAAAATGGCAAACCATCAGTTGATTATCCCGAGGGAATTAATCCCCAGCCGAATGAAGAAGGAGAAAAAGATCCCAGTTTGTCGATATTATTACGGTGATTAATGACGAGGCGAAAGATTTATCTGTCTCTTACAAGGCTCGTGTGATACAAAGTTATGGCAAACCATTGATTCTTTCAAAGGAAATTGCTCCGTTGCGAGATTTATTAAAACTTTTGATGAAATTGAAAAATTATATGACAATTTTAATCAGGAAGAATTGCTAGCTGAAATACAAAGATTAGAAATCATGAAGCATGACTCTAGAGATATTATAGCAGCTTTAGAGGAAGATCAAAGCTTATATAATCGCCTTAGGTGAATGTTGACCTAGTGCAGCCCAGTGAAGGTCTTTGCAGGTTCCCCTCCCCCACCCGGCGGTACGAGCGGCTCCCCCACCCGGCTGTACGAGCGGCTCCCCCACCCGGCGGTACGAGCGGCTACCCCGCCCGCGCCTTGGTATTTAAACTCGCACACTGACCAGGCTGGTCGCACAGCCAGGCTGGTCGGGTATGGTAGGTATCTGTCCAGTTCTCTTTTGAAGGCAGCCAGGAGTCTATTTGCAATTCCCGTTATGCCTGGTGGGAGGCTGTTGAACAGTCTTGGACTTATGGCACTCCTTTTCACTGGGAGTATATTGCTCCCTCTGTCTAGTTTTTAATTTTCAAAGGGAGTGATTTCCGCATCCAGAGTTTTCCGGGTGTAGATTATGATTTGTCTCTCTCTCCTGTGTTCCAGGGAGTACAGGCTAAGAGACTGTAAATGTTCCCAGTAATTAAGGTGCTTGACATATACATGGAGTGAAGGTTCTCTGTACGTTCTCTAAGTATGCAGCCTAAAGAGAACAAGTGGCTTTAAAAGAATCACAACTGGAATAGCATCCCTTGTTTTGAAAGTTATCATTTTCCTCGATGTCCTCATTGAACCAAGAAGCCCCTCAATGACCCAAGATGCCCTCACTGACCCAAGATGCCCTCTAATGATCAACTTTACCAGCAGCTTAAGGAGGAACTAAGAGTGGCTAAGCTTGAGATATGGCGATTGATAGAGGAAAACAATAGGATTCCTAGTAATCCTCCTGTCGTGAGTCCTCAGATCAAGAAAGAAACCTGGGTAGTGGCCGGACAGCATGGGACGAAATTAAAGATTAAGAGGACGAATGGAGAGGTAGAAATGATGAAGAAACAAGAGACTGCTGTGGAAACTTCGAACTCTCTCTGTGTTACGAGACGAATGTGAGTCGACTACTGGGAATGTTGCAATGATGAAGAACGAAGGTAAGAATATTGTGCTTGTTGGGGGCAGTCAGTTTGGGTACATGGATAGGGCCTTATGCTTAAAGGATAGAAGTAGGAGACAGAGGGTGTGCTTCCCTGGGGCTGGGATGGAGGATATTGTTAGTCGGCTTGACAACATCATGTATGGTAATGGGATCAATCCTATTATCTGCCTCAGTGCTGGAGGCAATGATGTAGGCAAGCATAGAAGTAAGGATTTAATTAGAAGGTATAGGGCAGCAATAGACATTATTAGGAAGAAGGGAGGGAACCCTGTTATATGTGACATTTTGCAAAAGAAGGGGTGATGGAAATAAATAGCTATCCAAAGCGATTGGTATAAATTGCTGGCTGGACAAACACTCTATGGATAATGCAGTACTATTCATTGACAACTGGGACCACTTCTGTTGCAGAAATGACATGTATGCCAGGGATGGGGTTCACTTATCCAGGGCAGGTGTCGGTTTTCTCGCTAGCTCAGCTGAGGATGTTGTTAGGGCTTTAAACTAGGATTAATTAGAGATATGGATTTAGGAATGGAAAATAATGAGTGTCGAAATATTGATTTAGGCTTTGATATCATAAATCTTAACACTAACAGTCATCGAGTAACATAGGGTAATGATAGTAACAGAAATTGTGTAAAAGAAAAGCTGAATAGTAAAAAAGTTCACAAGAAAAAACATAATGTATTTTATACTAACTATCGAAGCGCCAGAAATAAAATTAATGAATCACGTTTGGTAGAGTGTGCTGGGAACTTTGACGTCATTGCAATAACTGAAACATGGTATAATTTAAAGAGTCGGCATATGATTGCTGAGTTTCATATTCAAGGGTTTAAGCTGTTCCTTGTAGATAGATATAACGGGAAAGGGGGTGGAGTTGCATTATATGTACGAGAAAATATAAATTGTCACATAAAAACAGGTATAAAATAGACGGATGAGTAACAGAATCTGTTTGGGTAGAGTTTCTAGAAGGTCAAGAAAAACTAATTCTAGGTGTAATATACCAACCTCCAGGCTTGGATCACGATAGAGGGAGACTTCTTTGGGAAGAAATTGTTAGGGCTTCTAGACACATTAACATAGAGATAGTATGGGATTATAACTTTAGTCAAATTGACTGGACTTCTCTAACCGGTAATCTGGAGTCCAGTGACTTTATGGAAGTAGTCTTGTCAAACAATGAAAACTCGTAAATAATCTGGAGATCACTGAAGAGCTTGGCGCAAGTTATCACAAATCCATTACTTTTAATATTACTTGGGAGTACGAGAATAAGGATAATACGGTAAAAGTCCCCGATTTTCTTTCTGCTAATTATATTGGACTTAGGGAACATCTGTCTATTTTCGATTGGGGTAATCTAGCTAATGATTTTATTGACTTACATAAAGGCGATATCTATTAAGTATAGATATCTCCAGAGAATACAAGAAGGTCTCCCCCTCTAGCATTCAGCCTGTTTCTGGTTTTTTGTAACAAGTAATAAGTATTCTGTTCCAGTTATCCTTTAAAATTATGATAAATTTTAATGCTGCTTTAGGAATGCAACTGATGGGATACTAACTAACGAAATAAAATTGAGAAGTTTATTATCAAAATTGTTTAGGTGGACGAAATCAAGTACATGAATTTGATATAAATTAGGATATAAGCTCCTACACTTCTCTCGTAGTAATATAGTGCTAAAGACACATTTCATATCATTACGACTCTTAAGTACAGTCTGGTACATTATCATCAATTATAAAAAATACTAGTATATACAAGCGTGTGTGTGAGAATGTGTGTAAGTGATCAAAGTTGTTCGTTATGTCTTAGTAGGACTAGACTCAACTTAGACTTAAACAGTGACTGAATAAACGTCCTCAAATAATCTATCTTCTTGACCAAAACAGCTTGCTTGAATAATAAGACGAACGATTCGCCGAACAACAATAATGTAACAAGTAGCAGCACAGCGTCAGGAACAAGGAGACAAAATAACGACCCTAACTGGGGACCATCGGCAGATCCTCCATAAAAGGCATAAAACTCCCTTAATACTGAATCTAAGTTCAGCATAACCAAATCCCCGACTACGATGGTGCGTAGGTCAGAAGCTGTAGCATGGGACCTACAGTAAGTTATGTTTCGAGTTACAAGAAGTATGTTTCGACTCACCAGCGAAATCATACTCTATCAAAACAGAGTCTAAATAACGAACAAATAACTAGAGACGAGAGAGAGATTTCTGGAGAGATGGAGAGAGAAGTGCTGGTCCAGCAGTGACCAGCTGAGGATACAGCGATCAAGGGAGGACAGTCTCCATCCAAACTCATGTGCGTTCACGTGACTCTCGTGGTACTGTAGAGACGCCGGCAGGTAAACAAGCGAGCTGATAGCTAAACAGTTTGCCAATGCAGACAGCCAACCACAGCTCTTGAATAGTGAGCACAGTGAAGTGTAACTGTTACATCCTACCTAATGACATAGCTAAGTCAAATAATAATATAAAGCAAGATATTTTCATTTTAGCTAATAATGAAAATATCACAATACAAAATTATGCGAAAGACAATATACACAAAATGTACAATATGTACATTATAAACACTGGGCCCCATCCAGGGGGCGCAATATTGACGATGATCAGACTTTCCATTACGAAGGGATCTCGTTTATGATTTTCTTCTTAATAATGTACAAAGTGCTCAGAGTATATATATTCCCCAGAGAGAAATTAGGTGAAATAATAAGGATCCCAAATGGGTTAACAGGAGGCTAAAGCATCTATTAGGGGAGAGAAGAAGAATTTATAGGCGCATCAAAAGAGGAGAGTTGGCCTTATTGACCAATATGTTCAGTTTAAAAGAGAAGTAAAAAAGAGGATTAGAAAGGCTAAACGTGACTATGAAATTAGAGTTGCTAATGAATCAAAGACTAATCCAAAGGGGTTCTTTCAAGTGTATAGGACGAAGGTGAAGGAAAAAGTAGGACCTCTGAAAATTGGGAATGGACAGCTGACGGATAACGAACTGGAAATGTGTTCTCTATTTAATTATTTTTTGTCAGCCTTTTCACAAGAAGACGTAAATGAGAGTCCAGAAATTAACAATTATTCAGTTCCCGAAGAATTCAAATTAACGAATATTACTGTCACGAGGGAGATAGTTATAAAACAGATAGATAAACTGAAGCAAATTAAGTCCCTGGGACCCGACGAGTTGTTTTCCAGGGTACTTAAAGAATACTAGACGGAATATAGTCAGCCATTAACGAGTGTGTTTAATACGTCCATCCTAACTGGTGTTGTGCCAGAGATGTGGAAGATGGCTAATGTGGTTCCTATATTCAAATCAGGGGATAAGTCCATTCCATCAAATTACCGTCCAATAGTAGGCAAATTACACTAGTCTGCATTTGGATTGTCTTTAATTTTTATTTTTATTCATGGTTGCGATCTTACATATTCTTGGGCTGCTGATTATAAATATCTAAACCATTTTGCTCTATCACGTAAGGATTTTGAATAAAATATAAATTAATGATAATAAAAAATGTGAATTTTTAATAAATTGGTAATTTATTAAAATTCATCGAAATATGCAGTAAAGCATCATTTTACCATATTTTTCGATTTTTTCAATGCTTCAGGTATTTCATGTATTTCAGGTATTTCATATATTTCATATATTTTTAAAAAATACCAAAAGCATTTACAATATCGAAAAATATGGCAAAATGATGTTTTACTGCATATTTCAACGATTTAGATCATTTAGAACGCTTTTCAGACAAACCTGATTTTTTAGCTTAAATTCATGAATTTTCAAACTTTTTTATCAGAATTACTGATTGAATTTAATTTTTCGAGCCTTCTCGGCATTTTAAAGTATATTACATATTTTTCAAAAATCCCATAAAATTTGCAAGAAATTCAGAAATAATTCTGAATATATCACATTTTTTTAAAAAGACCAAAAGCAATAAAAAAAATCGATAAATATGGCAAAATGATGTTTTGCTACACATTTCGACGATTTAGAGCATTTAGATCACTTGTCAGACAAACCTGATTTTGTAGCTAAAATTCATGGATTTTCAAATATTTTTAGCAGAATTACTGATGGAATTGAATTTTATGCTGAAAGTAACTTAAAAATGACATTGTAGTGTAGTATTGTGTCAATAAATCTTTCAAGTGCGAAAAAGAAAGGTTAAACTGAAAACTGCTCTAAATTCTGAAAATCGTCGAAATATGCAGTAAAACATCATTTTACCATTTTTTTCGATTTTTTCAATGCTTCAGGTATTTTTAAAAATAGCAAAAGCATTGAAAAAATCGAAAAATATTTTAAAATGATGTTTTACTGCATATTTCGACGATTTGGAGCATTTAGAGCACTTTTCAAACAAACCTTATTTTTTAGCTAAAGTACATTGATTTTCACACTTGAAATATGTATTTACGCAATACTTCACTAAAATGTCATATTTAAGTTACTTTCAGCATGAAATTCAATTAAATCAGTAAGTCTGATAAAAGAGTTTGAAAATCCATATTTCGACGATTACTGATGGAATTGAAATTTTCGATCCTTTTCAACATTTTAAAATATATTACATATTTTTCAAAAAGCCCATAAAATTTCGATGAAATTCAGAAATTATTTTGAATATTTCATTTATTTTTTAAAAATACCAAAAGTATTGAAAAAATCGAAAAAATATGGCTAAATGATGTTTTACTGCATATTTCGACGATTTAGAGCATTTAGATCACTTTTCAGACAAACCTGATTTTTTAGCTAAAATTCATGGATTTTCAATCTTTTTTACCAGAATTATTGATGGAATTGAATTTTATGCTGAAAATAACTAAAATATGACATTTTAGTGAAGTATTGTGTCAATACATATTTCAAGTGCGAAAATCCGTGTATTTTAGCTGAAAAGTAAGGTTTGTTTGAAAAGTGCTCTAAATGCTCCAATTCTTCGAAATATGCAGTAAAACATCAGTTTACCATATTTTTCTTTTTTTTTCAATGGTTTTGCTATTTTTAAAAATACCCGAAGCATTGAAAAAATCGAAAAATGAGGCAAAATGATGTTTTACTGCATATTTCGACGATTTGGAACATTTAGAACACTTGTCATGTAAACCTGATATTTTAGTTAAAATTCATGGATTTTCAAACTTTTTTATCAGAATTACTGATGGAATTGAAATTTTCGAGCCTTTTCAACATTTTAAAGTATATCACATATTCCTCAAAAAGCCCCTAAAATTTCGATGAAATTCAGAAATAATTTTGAATATTTCACATATTTTTTAAAAATACCAAAAGCATTGAAAAAAACGAAAAATATGGCAAAATGACGTTTTTCTGCATATTTCGACGATTTAGAGCATTTAGATCACTTTTTAGACAAACCTGATTTTTTAGCTAAAATTCATAGATTTTCAAATTTTTTTATCAGAATTATTGATGGAATTGAAATTTTCGAGCCTTTTCAACATTTTAAAGTTTCAAAAATCCCATACAACTTCGATGAAATTCAGAAATAATTTTGAATATTTCACATATATTTTAAAAATACCAAAAGCATTGAAAAAAAATCGAAAAAATATTGCAAAATAATGTTTTACTGCATATTTCGACGTTTTAGAGCATTTAGAACACTTTTCACTCAAACCTGATTTTTTATCTAAAATTCATGGATTTTCAAAATTTTAAGCAGAATTACTGACAGATTTGAATTTTATACTGAAAGTACCTTAAATATGACATTGTAGTGTTGTATTGTGTCAATAAATATTTCAAGTGTGAAAATCCATGTATTTTAGCTAAATGTAAGGTTTAATTGAAAAGTGCTCTAAATACTGAAAATCGTCGAAATATGCAGTGAAACATCGTTTTACCATATTTTTCGATTTTTCAATGCATCAGGTATTTTTAAAAATAGCAAAAAGCATTGAAAAAATCGAAAAATATTGTTAAATGATGTTTTACTGCATATTTCGACGATTTCGAGCATTTAGAGCACTTTTCAAACAAACCTTACTTTTTAGCTAAAATACATGGATTTTTACACTTGAAAAATGTATTGACACAATTCTGCACTAAAATGTCATATTTATGTTACTTTCAGCATAAAATTCAATTACATCAGTAATTCTGATAAAAAAGTTTGAAAATCCATAAATTTTAGCTAAAAAATCAGGTTTCTCTGAAAAGTGTTCTAAATGCTCTAAATCGTCGAAATATGCAGTAAAACATCATTTTGCCACTTTTTTCGATTTCTACAATGCTTTTGGTATTTTTAAAAAATGTATGAAATATATGAAATACCTGAAATATGTGAAATACCTGATGCATTGAAAAAATCGAAAAATATGGTAAAATGATGTTTTACTGCATATTTCGACGATTTGGAGCATATAGAACACTTTTCAGATAAACCTGATTTTTTAGCAAAAATTCATGGATTTTCAAACTTTTTTATCAAAATTACTGATGGAATTGAAATTTTCGAGCCTTTTTAACATTTTAAAGTATATCACATATTTTTCAAAACGCCCATAAAATTTCGATGAAATTTAGAAGTAATTTTGAATATTTCATATATTTTTTTAAAATACCAAAAGCATTGAAAAAATCGGACAAATATGGGAAAATGATGTTTCTCTGCATATTTCGACGAATTAGAGCATGTAGATCACTTTTCTGACAAACCTGATTTTTTAGCTAAAATTCATGTATTTTCAAACTTTTTTATCAGAATTACTGATGGAATTGAATTTTATGCTGAAAGTAACTTAAATATGACATTTTAGTGTAGTATTGTGTCAATACATATTTCAAGTGTGAAAATCCATGTGTTTTAGCTAAAAAGTAAGGTTTGTTTTAAAAGTGCTCTAAATGCTACAAATCGTCGAAATATGCAGTAAAACATCATTTTACCATATTTTTCGATTTCTTCAATGCTTTCGCAATTTTTAAAAATACCTGAAGCATTGAAAAAAATCGAAAAATATGGTAAAATGTTGTTTTAGTGCATATTTCGACGATTTTCAGCATTTAGAGCACTTTTCAATTAAACCTTACTTTTTATCTAAAATACATGGATTTTCACACTTGAAATATTTATTGACACAATACTACACTTAAATGTCACATTTAAGTTACTTTCAGCATAAAATTCAATTCCATCAGTAATTCTGATAAAAAGGTTCGAAAATTCATAAATTTTAGCTGAAAAATGAGGTTTGTCTGAAAAGTGTTCTAAATGCTCTAAACCGTCGAAATATGCAGTAAAACATCATTTTGCCATGTTTTTCGATTTTTTCAAAACTTTTGTTATTTTTAAAAAAATATATGAAATACATGAAGTACCTGAAATATATGAAATACCTGAAGCATTGAAAAAAATCGAGAAATATTGTAAAATGATGTTTTACTGTATATTTCGACTATTTGGAACATTTAGAACACTTTTCAGACAAACCTGATTTTCTAGCTAAAATTCATGGATTTTCAAACTTTTTTATCAGAATTACTGATGGAATTGAAATTTTCAAGCGTTTTCAACATTTTAAAGTATATTACATATTTTTTAAAAAACCAATGAAATTTCGAGGAAATTCAGAAATAATTTTGAATATTTCATATATTTTTTAAAAATAGCAAAAGCATTGAAAACATCGAAAAATATGCAAAATGATGCTTTACTGCATATTTCGACGATTTAGAGCATTTAGAACACTTTTCAAGCTTTTTTATCAGAATTACTGATAGAATTGAAATTTTCGACCCATTACAACATTTTAAATTATATTACATATTTTTCAAAAACCCCATAAAATTTCGATGAAATTCAGAAATACTTTTGAATATTTAATTTATTTTTTAAAAATACAAAAAAACATTGAAAAAATAAAAAAAAATATGGCAAAATGATGTTTTACTGCATGTTTCGACGATTTAGAGCATTTAGATCACTTTTCAGACAAACCTGATTTTTTAGCTAAAATTCATGGATTTTCAAACTTTTTTACCAGAATTACTGATGGAATTGAATTTTATGCTGAAAGTAACATAAATATGACATTTTAGTGTAGTATTGTGTCAATACATTTTTCAAGTGTAAAAATCCATGTATTTTAGCTAAAAAGTAAGGTTTGTTTGAAAAGTGCTCTAAATGCTCGAAATCGTCGAAATATGCAGTAAAACATCATTTTACCATATTTTTCGATTTTTTCAATGCTTCAGGTATTTTTAAAAATAGCAAAAGCATTGAAAAAATCGAAAAATATTTTAAAATGATGTTTTACTGCATATTTCGACGATTTCGAGCATTTAGAGCACTTTTCAAACAAACCTTACTTTTTAGCTAAAATACATGGATTTTTACACTTGAAAAATGTATTGACACAATACTACACTAAAATGTCATATTTATGTTACTTTCAGCATAAAATTCAATTACATCAAGAATTCTGATAAAAAAGTTTGAAAATCCATAAATTTTAGCTAAAAAATCAGGTTTCTCTGAAAAGTGTTCTAAATGCTCTAAATCGTCGAAATATGCAGTAAAACATCATTTTGCCATATTTTTCGATTTTTTCAATGCTTTTGCTATTTTTTAAAAATGTGTATGAAATATTCAAAATTATTTTTTAATTTCATCGATATTTTATGGGATTTTTGAAAAATATGTAATATAGTTTAAAATGTTGAAAAGGTTCAAAATTTCAATTCCATCAGTAATTCTGATGAAAAATTTTGAAAATTCATGAATTTTAGCTAAAAATTGAGGTTTATCTGAAAAGCGTTCTAAATGCCCCAAATCGTCGAAATAAGCAGAAAAACATCATTTTGTATTATTTTTCGATTTTTTCAAAGCTTTTGGTACTTTTAAAAACTATATGAAATATTCAAAATTGTTTCTGAATTTCATCGAAATTTTATGAGCTTTTTGAAAAATATGTAATATAGTTTAAAATGTTGAAAAGGTTCGAAAAATTCAATTCCATCAGTATTTCTGATAAAAAAGTTTGAAAATTCATGAATTTTAGCTAAAAATTGAAGTTTATCTGAAAAGCGTTCTAAATGCCCCAAATCGTCGAAATATGCAGTAAAACATCATTTTACCATAATTTTCGATTTTTTCAATTCTTCAGGTTTTTCATATATTTCAGGTATTTCATATATTTCTTATATTTTTTTTAAAAATTCCAAAATCATTAAAAAAATCGAAAAATATGACAAAATGATGTTTTACTGCATATTTCGACCATTTAGAGCATTTGGAACACTTTTCAGACAAAACCTGATTTTTTTTAGCTAAAATTCATGGATATTCAAACTTCTTCATCAGAATTACTGATGGAATTTAAATTTTAGACCGTTTTCAACATTTTAAAGTATATTACATATTTTTCAAAAAATCCATAAAATTTCGATGAAATTCAGAAATAATATTGAATATTTCATATATTTTCTAAAAATACCAAAAGCATTGAATAAATCGAAAAAAATATTGCAAAATGATGTTTTATTGCATATTTCGACGATTTAGGGCATTTAGAACACTTTTCAAACAAAACCTGATTTTTTTTAGCTAAAATTCATGGATATTCAAACTTCTTCATCAGAATTACTGATGGAATTGAAATTTTCGACCGTTTTCAACATTTTAAATTATATTTCATATTTTTCAAAAAGCCCATCAAATTTCGATGAAATTCAGAAATAATTTTGAATATTTTATATATTTTTTTAAAAAATAGTAAAAGCATTGAAAAAAATCGAGAAATATGGGAAAATGATGACTCAAGAAATCGTAATGACACGATTGCAAATAAACCATACCCCCGGCCGGGATTGAACCCGCGGTCATAGAGTCTCAAAACTCCAGCCCGTCGCGTTAGCCACTAGACCAGCTAGCCACAATAAGATTCGTCCAACTAGGTATATTTCTACACCATAGGAAAGTTAGCACAGGCACCTCTGTGACCACAAATGCAAGTTTTTACAGACGAATCTCCAGCTAGCGTGGCCGTGACGAACTCTAGCTCAAGTCCCTTCACTGCCGTCAACATGACTCAAGAAATCGTAATGACACGATTGCAAATAAACCATACCCCCGGCCGGGATTGAACCCGCGGTCATAGAGTCTCAAAACTCCAGCCCGTCGCGTTAGCCACTAGACCAGCTAGCCACAATAAGATTCATCCAACTAGGTATATTTCTACACCATAGGAAAGTTAGCACAGGCACCTCTGTGACCACACATGCAAGTTTTTACAGACGAATCTCCAGCTAGCGTGGCCGTGACGAACTCTAGCTCAAGTCCCTTCACTGCCGTCAACATGACTCAAGAAATCGTAATGACACGATTGCAAATAAACCATACCCCCGGCCGGGATTGAACCCGCGGTCATAGAGTCTCAAAACTCCAGCCCGTCGCGTTAGCCACTAGACCAGCTAGTCACAATAAGATTCATCCAACTAGGTATATTTCTACACCATAGGAAAGTTAGCACAGGCACCTCTGTGACCACAAATGCAAGTTTTTACAGACGAATCTCCAGCTAGCGTGGCCGTGACGAACTCTAGCTCAAGTCCCTTCACTGCCGTCAACATGACTCAAGAAATCGTAATGACACGATTGCAAATAAACCATACCCCCGGCCGGGATTGAACCCGCGGTCATAGAGTCTCAAAACTCCAGCCCGTCGCGTTAGCCACTAGACCAGCTAGCCACAATAAGATTCATCCAACTAGGTATATTTCTACACCATAGGAAAGTTAGCACAGGCACCTCTGTGACCACAAATGCAAGTTTTTACAGACGAATCTCCAGCTAGCGTGGCCGTGACGAACTCTAGCTCAAGTCCCTTCACTGCCGTCAACATGACTCAAGAAATCGTAATGACACGATTGCAAATAAACCATACCCCCGGCCGGGATTGAACCCGCGGTCATAGAGTCTCAAAACTCCAGCCCGTCGCGGGTTCAATCCCGCCCGGGGGTATGGTTTGTTTGCAATCGTGTCATTACGATTTCTTGAGTCATGTTGACGGCAGTGAAAGAGAACTTGAGCTGCGTTCGTCGCACCGGCACTGAGATGCGTCTGTAAAACTTGCATTTGTCTGGGTGCCTGTCTACTTTCCTATGGTGTAGAAATATACCTGGTTGAATGATCTTATTGTGGCTAGCTGGTCTAGTAACTAACGCGACGGGCTGGATTTTGAGGCTCATGACTGGTTTCAATCCCGCGCCGTGGTATGAATTCTTGCAATCGTGTCATTGATCTTGTTGACGGCAGTGAAAGGGACTTTTGAACTAGAAGTCGTCGCACGCTAGCTAAGATCGTCTGCTTGCATTTGTGTCGCAGAAGGTGTAGCTAACTTTCTATAGTGTAGAAATATACCTAGTTAGATGAATCTTATTAACTAGCTGGTCTAGTGGCTAACGCGATGAAATGGAGTTCTGAACTCTATGACTGCCTAATTTATGAAAGGGTATGATGTTTACTGCAAATTTCGATGATTTAGAACATTTAGATCACTTTTCAGACAAAACTGATTTTTTAGCTGAAATTCATGAATTTTCAAACGTTTTTATCAGAATTACTGATGGAATTGAATTTTATGCTGAAAGTAACTTAAATATGATATTTTAGTGTATTATTCTGTCAATACATATTTCAAGTGTGAAAATCCATGTATTTTAGATTAAAAGTAAGGCTTTGGTTTGAAAGTGTTCTAAATGCTCCAAATCGTCGAAATATGAAGCATCATTTTACCATATTTTTCCATGTTTTCAATGCTTTTGCAATTTTTAAAAATACCTGAAACATTGAAAAAAATCGCAAATTATGGTAAAATGATGTTTTACTGCATATTTCGACGATTTTCAGCATTTAGAGCACTTTTCAATTAAACTTTACTTTTTAGCTAAAATACGTGGATTTCCACACTTGAAATATTTATTGACAGAATATTACACTAAAATATCATATTTAAGTTATTTTCAGCACAAAATTCAATTCCATCAGTAATTCTGATAAAAAAAATTTGAAAATCCATGAATTTTAGCTAAAAAATCAAGATTCTCTGAAAAGTGTTATAAATGCTCTAAATCGTCGAAATATGCAGTAAAACATCATTTAGCCACATTTTTTTCGATTTTTTCAATGCTTTTGGTATTTCTAAAAAATAAATGAAATATTCAAACTTATTTCTGAATTTCATCTAAATTTTATGGGCTTTTTGAAAAATATGTAATATACTTTAAAATGTTGAAAAGGGTCGAAAATTTCAATTCCATCAGTAATTCTGATAAAAAAGCTTGAAAAGTGTTCTAAATGCTCTAAATCGTCGAAATATGCAGTAAAACATCGTTTTGCCATATTTTTCGATTTTGTCAATGCTTTTGCTATCTTTAAAAAAATATATGAAGTATTCAAAATTATTTCTGAATTTCATAGAAATTTTGTGGGGTTTTTGAAAAATATGTAATATACTTTAAAATGTTGAAAACTCTCGAAATTTCAATTCCATCAGTAATTCTGAGAAAAAAGTTTGAAAATCCATGAATTTTAGCTAAAAAATCAGGTTTGTCTGAAAAGTGTTCTAAATGCTCTAAATCGTCGAAACATGCAGTAAAACATCATTTTACAATATTTTTCGAATTTTTTTCAGTGCTTCAGGTATTTCAAATATTTCAGGTACTTCATATATTTCAAATATTTTTTTTTTTAAATAACAAAAGCTTTGAAAAAATCGAAAAACATTGCAAAATGATGTTTTAGTGCATATTTCGACGATTTAGAGCATTTAGAACGCTTTTAAGACAAACCAGATTTTTTAGTTAAAATTCATGGATTTTCAAACTTTTTTATCAGAATTACTGATGGAATTGAAATTTTTGTGCCTTTTCAACATTTTAAAGTATATTACATATTTTTCAAACAGCCCATTAAATTTCGATGAAATTCAGAAATAATTTTGAGTATTTCATATATTTCTTAAAAAGCATTGAATAAATCGAAAAAAATATTGCAAAATGATGTTTTATTGCATATTTCGACGATTTAGAGCATTTAGAACACTTTTCAGACAAACCTGATTTTTTAGCTATAATTCATGGATTTTCAAGCTTTTTTATCAGAATTATTCATGGAATTGAAATTTTCGAGCGTTTTCAACATTTTAAATTATATTACATATTTTGCAAAAAGCACATCAAATTTCGATGATGTTTTACTGCAAATTTCAATGATTTAGAACATTTAGATCACATTTCAGACAAGACTGATTTTTAGCTAAAATTCATGGATTTTCAAACATTTTTATCAGAATTACTTATGGAATTGAATTTTATGCTGAAAGTAACTTAAATATGATATTTTAGTGTAGTATTCTGTCAATACATATTTCAAGTGTGAAAATCCATGTATTTTTGCTTAAAAGTAAGGTTTATTTGAAAAGTGTTCTAAATGCTCCAAGGCGTCGAAGTATGCAGTAAAACATAATTTTACCATATTTTTCGATTTTTTCAATGCTTTTGCTATTTTTAAAAATACCTGAAGCATTGAAAAAAATCGCAAAATATGGTAAAATGATGTTTTACTGCATATTTCGACGATCTTCAGCATTTAGAGCACTTTTCAATGAAACCTTTCGAACTTTGAAAGTATATTACATATTTTTCAAAAAGCCAATAAAATTTCGATGAAATTCAGAAATAATTTTGAATATTTCATATATTTTTTTAAAAATACCAAAAGCACCGAAAAAATCGAAAAATATGGCAAAATGATATTTTTCTGCATATACGGACGATTTAGAGCATTGAGACCACTTTTCGGACAAACCTGATTTTTTAGCTAAAATTCATTGATTTTCTAACTTTTTTATCAGAATTGCTGATGGAATTGAATTTTATGCTGAAAGTAACTTAAATATGCATTTAATACAGTGTTGCATCAATACATATTTCAAGTGTGAAAATTCATGTATTTTAGCTAAAAAGTAAGGTTTGTTTGAAAAGTGCTCTAAATGCTCCAAATCGTCGAAATATGCATTAAAACATCAGTTTGCAATATTTTTCGATTTTTTCAATGCATTTTCTATTTTTAAAAATACCTGAGGTATTGAAAAAATAGAAAAATATGGTATAATGATGTTTTACTGCATATTTCAACGATTTAGAGCATTTAGAACACTTTTCACACAAACCTGATTTTTTAGCTAAAATTCATGGATTTTCAAATTTTTTTATCAAAATTAGTTATGGAATTGAATTTTATGCTGAAAGTAACTTAAATATGACATTTTAGTGTAGTATTGTGTAAATAAATATTTCATGTGTGAAAATCCATGAATTTTAGCTAAAATGTAAGGCTTAATTGAAAAGTGCTCTAAATGCTGAAAATCGTCGAAATATGCAGTAAAACATCATTTTACCATATTTTTCGATTTTTTTTCAATGCTTCAGGTATTTTTAAAAAAACAAAAAACATTGAAAAAATCGAAAAAAAATGGTAAAATGATGTTTTACTGCATATTTCGACGATTTTCAGCGTTTAGAGCACTTCTCAATTAAACATTACTTTTTAGCTAAAATATATGGATTTTCACACTTGAAATATGTATTGACACAGTACTACACAAAATGTCATATTTAAGTTACTTTCAGAATAAAATTCAATTCCATTAGTAATTCTCATAAAAAAGTTTGGAAATCCATGAATTTTAGATGAAAAATCAGGTTTATCTGAAAAGTGTTCTGAATGATCCAAATCGTCGAAATATGAAGAAAAACGTCATTTTACAATATTTTTCGATTTTTTTCAATGCTTCAGGTATTTCATATATTTCATGCATTCCATATATTTCATATATTTTTTAAAAATACCAAAAGCATTTTAGAAAACGAAAAATTTGGCAACATGGTGTTTTACTGCATATTTCGACGATTCAGAGTATTTAGAACACTTTTCAGATAAACCTGATTTTTTAGCTAAAATTCAAGGATTTTCAAACTTTTTTATCAAAATTCCTGATGGAATTGAAATTTTCGAGCCCTTTCAACATTTTAAAGTATATCACATATTTTTCAAAAAGCATATAAAATTTCGATGAAATTCAGAAATAATTTTGAATATTTCATATAGTTTTTTAAAATACCAAAAGCTTTGGAAAAATCGGAAGAATATGGGAAAATGATGTTTTACTGCATATTTCGACGAATTAGAGCATTTAGATCACTTTTCAGACAAACCTGATTTTTTTAGCTAAAATTCATGGATTTTCAAACTTTTTTATCAGAATTACTGATGAAATTCAATTTTATGCTAAAAGTAACTTAAATATGACATTTCAGTGTAGTATTGTGTCAATACATATTTCAAGTGTGAAAATCCATATATTTTAGCTAAAAAGTAAGGTTTGTTTTAAAAGTGCTCTAAATGATACAAATCGTTGAAATATGCAGTAAAACATCATTTTACCATATTTTTCGATTTCTTCAATGCTTTTGCTATTTTTAAAAATACATGTAGCATTGAAAAAAATCGAAAAATATGGTAAAATGATGTTTTACTGCATATTTCGACGCTTTTCAGAATTTAGAGCACTTTTCAATTAATCCTTACTTTTTATCTAAAATACATGGATTTTCACTCTTGAAATATTTATTGACACAATGCTACGCTAAAATGTTATATTTAAGTTACTTACAGCATGAAATTCAATTCCAACAGTAATTCTGATAAAAATTGAAAATCCATGAATTTTAGCTAAAAAATCAGGTTTGTCTGAAAAGGGTTCTAAATGCTCTGAATCTTCGAAATATGCAGTAAAACATCATTTAGCCATATCTTTTTTATTTTTTTCAATGTTTTGCTATTTTTAAAAAATAAATGAATTATTCAAAACTATTTCTGAATTTCATCGAAAATTTATGGGCTTTTTGAAAAATATGTAATATACTTTGAAATGTTGAAAAGGGTTGAAAATTTCAATTCCAACAGTAATTCTGATAAAAAAGCTTGATAGGTGTTCTAAATGCTCTAAATCGTCGAAATATGCAGTAAAACATCATTTTGCCATATTTTTCGATTTTTTCAATGCAATATTCAAAATCATTTCTGAATT
Source organism: Cherax quadricarinatus (assembly GCF_038502225.1). NCBI lineage: Eukaryota > Metazoa > Arthropoda > Malacostraca > Decapoda > Parastacidae > Cherax > Cherax quadricarinatus. The sequence continues at coordinate 26,399 of NW_027195505.1, read as the reverse complement.
TCATTGAAATTTTATGGGCCTTTTGAAAAATGTGTAATATACTTTAATATGTTGAAAACGCTCGAAAATTTCCATTCCATCAGTAATTTTGATAAAAAAGTTTGAAAATCCATGAGTTTTAGCTAAAAAATCAGGTTTCTCTGAAAAGTGTTCTAAATGCTCTAGTCTAAATCGTTGAAATATGCAGAAAAACATCATTTTACAATATTTTTCGATTTTTTTCAATGCTTCAGGTATTTCATATATTTCAGGTACTTCATATATTTCATATATTTTTTTTTTTAAATTAACGAAAGCTTTGAAAAAATCGAAAAACATGGCAAAATGATGTTTTACTGCATATTTCGACGATTTAGAGCATTTATAACACTTTTCAGACAAACCTGATTTTTTAGCTAAAATTCATGAATTTTCAAACCTTTTTATCAGAATTACTCATCTAATTGAATTTTATGCTGAAAGTAACTTAAATATGACATTTTAGTGTAGTATTGTGTCAATAAATATTTCAAGTGTGAAAATCCATGTATTTTAGCTAAAAATTAAGGTTTAATTGAAGAGTGCTTTAAATGCTGAAAATCGTCGAAATATGCAGTAAAACATAATTTTAGCATATTTTTCGATTTTTTCATTGCTTTTCCTATTTTTAAAAACTATGCGAAATATTCAAAATTATTTCTAAATTTCATCGGTATTTTATGGGCTTTTTGAAAAATATGTAATATACTTTAAAATGTTGAAAAGGCTCGAAAATTTCAATTCCACCAGCAATTCTGATAAAAAAATTTGAAAATCCACGAATTTTAGCTAAAAAAATCAGATTTGTCTGAAAAGTGTTCTAAATGCTCCAAATCGTCGAAATATGCAGTAAAACATCATTTTACCATATTTTTCGATTTTTTCAATGCTTCAGGTATTTCATATATTTCAGGTACTTCATGTATTTCATATAATTTTTAAAAATACCAAAAGCATTTAAAAAATTTAATAATATGGCAAAATGATGTTTTACTGCATATTTCGACGATTTAGATCATTTAGAATGCTTTTCAGACAAACTTCATTTTTTAGCTTAAATTCATGGATTTTCAAACTTTTTTATCAGAATTACTAATGTAATTCAATTTTTCGAGCCTTTTCAGCATTTTAAAGTATATTACATATAATTCAAAAAGCCCATAAAATTTCCAAGAAATTCGGAAATAATTTTGAATATATCACATATTTTTTTAAAAAGACCAAAAGCATTGAAAAAAAATCGAAAAGTATTCCAAAATGATGTTTTACTGCATTTATCGACGATTTAGAGCTTTTAGATCATTCTTCAGATAACCTTATTTTTTAGCTAAAATTCATGGATTTTCAAACATTTTTATCAGAATTACTGATGAAATTGAATTTTATGCTGAAAGTAACTTAAATATGATATTTTAGTGTATTATTCTGTCAATACATATTTCAAGTGTGAAAATCCATGTATTTTAGATTAAAAGTAAGGTTTATTTGAAAAGTGTTCTAAATGCTCCAAATCGTCGAAATATGAGGGCAACATCATTTTACCATATTTTTCGATGTTTTCAATGCTTTTGCAATTTTTAAAAATACCTGAAACATTGAAAAAAATCGCAAATTATGGTAAAATGATGTTTTACTGCATATTTCGACGATTTTCAGCATTTAGAGCACTTTTCCATTAAACCTTACTTTTTAGCTAAAATACATGGATTTCCACACTTGAAATATATATTGACAGAATACTACACTAAAATATCATATTTAAGTTATTTTCAGCACAAAATTCAATTCCATCAGTAATTCTGATAAAAAAAAATTGAAAATCCATGAATTTTAGCTAAAAAATGAAGATTCTCTGAAAAGTGTTATAAATGCTTTAAATCGTCGAAATATGCAGTAAAACATCATTTAGCCACATTTTTTCGATTTTTTCAATGCTTTTGGTATTTCTAAAAAATAAATGAAATATTCAAACTTATTTCTGAATTTCATCTAAATTTTATGGGCTTTTTGAAAAATATGTAATATACTTTAAAATGTTGAAAAGGGTCGAAAATTTCAATTCCATCAGTAATTCTGATAAAAAAGCTTGAAAAGTGTTCTAAATGCTCTAAATCGTCGAAATACGCAGCAAAACATTATTTTGCCATATTTTTCGATTTTTTCAATGCTTTTGCTATTTTTAAAAAAAATATATGAAATATTCAAAATTATTTCTGAATTTCATCGAAATTTTATGGGCTTTTTGAAAAATATGTAATATACTTTAAAATGTTGAAAACGCTCGAAAATTTCCATTCCATCAGTAATTCTGATAAAAAAGTTTTAAAATCCATGAATTTTAGCTAAAAAATCAGGTTTGTCTGAAAATTGTTCTAAATCCTCCAAATCGTCGAAATATGCAGTAAAACATAATTTTACAATATTTTTCGAATCTTTTTCAGTGCTTCAGGTATTTCAAATATTTCAGGTACTTCATATTCAAATATTTTTTTTTTTTAAATAACAAAAGCTTTGAAAAAATCGAAAAACATTGCAAAATGATGTTTTACTGCATATTTCGACGATTTAGAGCATTTAGAACGCTTTTAAGACAAACCAGCTTTTTTAGTTAAAATTCATGGATTTTCAAACTTTTTTATCAGAATTACTGATGGAATTGAAATTTTTGTGCCTTTTCAACATTTTAAAGTATATTACATATTTTTCAAACAGCCCATTAAATTTCGATGAAATTCAGAAATAATTTTGAGTATTTCATGTATTTCTTAAAAAGCATTGAATAAATCGAAAAAAATATTGCAAAATGATGTTTTATTGCATATTTCGACGATTTAGAGCATTTAGAACACTTTTCAGACAAACCTGATTTTTTAGCTATAATTCATGGATTTTCAAGCTTTTTTATCAGAATTATTGATGGAATTGAAATTTTCGAGCGTTTTCAACATTTTAAATTATATTACATATTTTTCAAAAAGCACATCAAATTTCGATGAAATTCAAAAATAATTTTGAATATTTCATACAATTTTTTTAAAAAATAGCAAAAGCATTGAAAAAATCGAAAAATATGGGAAAATGATGTTTTACTGCAAATTTCAATGATTTAGAACATTTAGATCGCTTTTCAGACAAGACTGATTTTTAGCTAAAATTCATGGATTTTCAAACATTTTTATCAGAATTACTTATAGAATTGAATTTTATGCTGAAAGTAACTTAAATATGATATTTTAGTGTAGTATTCTGTCAATACATATTTCAAGTGTGAAAATCCATGTATTTTTGCTTAAAAGAAAGGTTTATTTGAAAAGTGTTCTAAATGCTCCAAGGCGTCGAAGTATGCAGTAAAACATAATTTTACCATATTTTTCGATTTTTTTCAATGCTTTTGCTATTTTTAAAAATACCTGAAGCATTGAAAAAAATCGCAAAATATGGTAAAATGACGTTTTACTGCATATTTCGACGATTTTCAGCATTTAGAGCACTTTTCAATGAAACCTTTCGAACATTTGAAAGTATATTACATATTTTTCAAAAAGCCCATAAAATTTCGATGAAATTCAGACATAATTTTGAATATTTCATATATTTTTTTTAAAAATACCAAAAGCACCGAAAAAATCGAAAAATATGGCAAAATGATATTTTTCTGCATATATGGACGATTTAGAGCATTGAGACCACTTTTCGGACAAACCTGATTTTTTAGCTAAAATTCATTTATTTTCTAACTTTTTTATCAGAATTGCTGATGGAATTGAATTTTATGCTGAAAGTAACTAAAATATGCATTTAATACAGTGTTGCGTCAATACATATTTCAAGTGTGAAAATTTATGTATTTTAGCTAAAAAGTAAGGTTTGTTTGAAAAGTGCTCTAAATGCTCCAAATCGTCGAAATATGCATTAAAACATCAGTTTACAATATTTTTCGATTTTTTTCAACGCATTTTCTATTTTTAAAAATACCTGAAGCATTGAAAAATTCGAAAAATATGGTGAAATTATATTTTACTGCATATTTCGACGATTTAGAGCATTTAGAACACTTTTCACACAAACCTGATTTTTTAGCTAAAATTCTTGGATTTTCAAATTTTTTTATCAAAATTAGTGATGGAATTGAATTTTATGCTGAAAGTAACTTAAATATGACATTTTAGTGTAGTATTGTGTCAATAAATATTTCATGTGTGAAAATCCATGAATTTTAGCTAAAATGTTAGGCTTAATTAAAAAGTGCTCTAAATGCTGAAAATCGTCGAAATATGCAGTAAAACATCATATTACCATATTTTTCGATTTTTTTCAATGCTTCAGGTATTTTTAAAAATAACAAAAAACATTGAAAAAATCGAAAAAAATGGTAAAATGATGTTTTACTGCATATTTCGACGATTTTCAGCGTTTAGAGCACTTCTCAATTAAACATTACTTTTTAGCTAAAATATATGGATTTTCACACTTGAAATATGTATTGACACAGTACTACACAAAATGTCATATTTAAGTTACTTTCAGAATAAAATTCAATTCCATCAGTAATTCTCATAAAAAAGTTTGGAAATCCATGAATTTTAGATGGAAAATCAGGTTTATCTGAAAAGTGTTCTGAATGATCCAAATCGTCGAAATATGAAGAAAAACGTCATTTTACCATATTTTTCGATTTTTTCAATGCTTCAGGTATTTCATATATTTCATGCATTCCATATATTTCATATATTTTTTAAAAATACCAAAAGCATTTTAGAAAACGAAAAATGTGGCAACATGGTGTTTTACTGCATATTTCGACGATTTAGAGTATTTAGAACACTCTTCAGACAAACCTGATTTTTTAGCTAAAATTCAAGGATTTTCAAACTTTTTTATCAAAATTCCTGATGGAATTTAAATTTTCGAGCCCTTTCAACATTTTAAAGTATATCACATATTTTTCAAAAAGCATATAAAATTTCGATGAAATTCAGAAATAATTTTGAATATTTCATATAGTTTTTTAAAATACCAAAAGCTTTGAAAAAATCGGAAGAATATGGGAAAATGATGTTTTACTGCATATTTCGACGAATTAGAGCATTTAGATCACTTTTCAGACAAACCTGATTTTTTTAGCTAAAATTCATGGATTTTCAAACTTTTTATCAAAGTTAATTACTGATGAAATTCAATTTTATGCTAAAAGTAACTTAAATATGACATTTCAGTATAGTATTGTGTCAATACATATTTCAAGTGTGAAAATCCATATATTTTAGCTAAAAAGTAAGGTTTGTTTTAAAAGTGCTCTAAATGCTACAAATCGTTGAAATATGCAGTAAAACATCATTTTACCATATTTTTCGATTTCTTCAATGCTTTTGCTATTTTTAAAAATACATGTAGCATTGAGAAATATCGAAAAATATGGTAAAATGATGTTTTACTGCATATTTCGACGATTCTCAGAATTTAGAGCACTTTTCAATTTATCCTTACTTTTTATCTAAAATACATGGATTTTCACTCTTGAAATATTTATTGACACAATACTACGCTAAAATGTCATATTTAAGTTACGTACAGCGTAAAATTCAATTCCATCAGTAATTCTGATAAAAAAATTGAAAATCCATTAATTTTAGCTAAAAAGTCAGGTTTCTCTGAAACCTTTTTATCAGAATTACTCATCTAATTGAATTTTATGCTGAAAGTAACATTTTAGTGTAGTATTGTGTCAATAAATATTCAAAATCATTTCTGAATTTCATCGAAATTTTATGGGCCTTTTGAAAAATGTGTAATATACTTTAAAATGTTGAAAACGCTCGAAAATTTCCATTCCATCAGTAATTTTGATAAAAAAGTTTGAAAATCCATGAGTTTTAGCTAAAAAATCAGGTTTGTCTGAAAAGTGTTCTAAATGCTCTAGTCTAAATCGTTGAAATATGCAGAAAAACATCATTTAGCCATATTTTTTTTATTTTTTCAATGTTTTGCTATTTTTAAAAAATAAATGAATTATTCAAAACTATTTCTGAATTTCATCGAAAATTTATGGGCTTTTTGAAAAATATGTAATATACTTTGAAATGTTGAAAAGGGTTGAAAATTTCAATTCCATCAGTAATTCTGATAAAAAAGCTTGATAGGTGTTGTAAATGCTCTAAATCGTCGAAATATGCAGTAAAACATCATTTTGCCATATTTTTCGATTTTTTCAATGCAATATTCAAAATCATTTCTGAATTTCATCGAAATTTTATGGGCCTTTTGAAAAATGTGTAATATACTTTAAAATGTTGAAAACGCTCGAAAATTTCCATTCCATCAGTAATTTTGATAAAAAATTTTGAAAATCCATGAGTTTTAGCTAAAAAATCAGGTTTGTCTGAAAAGTGTTCTAAATGCTCTAGTCTAAATCGTTGAAATATGCAGAAAAACATCATTTTACAATATTTTTCGATTTTTTTCAATGCTTCAGGTATTTCATATATTTCAGGTACTTCATATATTTCATATATCTTCTTTTTAAATTAACGAAAGCTTTGAAAAAATCGAAAAACATGGCAAAATGATGTTTTACTGCATATTTCGACGATTTAGAGCATTTATAACACTTTTCAGACAAACCTGATTTTTTAGCTAAAATTCATGAATTTTCAAACCTTTTTATCAGAATTACTCATCTAATTGAATTTTATGCTGAAAGTAACATTTTAGTGTAGTATTGTGTCAATAAATATTTCAAGTGTGAAAATCCATGTATTTTAGCTAAAAAGTAAGGTTTAATTGAAGAGTGCTCTAAATGCTGAAAATCGTCGAAATATGCAGTAAAACATAATTTTAGCATATTTTTCGATTTTTTCATTGCTTTTCGTATTTTTAAAAACTATGCAAAATATTCAAAATTATTTCTAAATTTTATCGGAATTTTATGGGCTTTTTGAAAAATATGTAATATACTTTAAAATGTTGAAAAGGCTCGAAAATTTCAATTCCACCAGCAATTCTGATAAAAAAATTTGAAAATCCACGAATTTTAGCTAAAAAAAATCAGATTTGTCTGAAAAGTGTTCTATATGCTCCAAATCGTCGAAATATGCAGTAAAACATCATTTTACCATATTTTTCGATTTTTTCAATGCTTCAGGTATTTCATATATTTCAAGTACTTCATGTATTTCATATAATTTTTAAAAATACCAAAAGCATTTAAAAAATTGAATAATATGGCAAAATGATGTTTTACTGCATATTTCGACGATTTAGATCATTTAGAACGCTTTTCAGACAAACTTCATTTTTTAGCTTAAATTCATGGATTTTTAAACTTTTTTATCAGAATTACTGATGTAATTGAATTTTTCGAGCCTTTTCAGCATTTTAAAGTATATAACATATATTTCAAAAAGCCCATAAAATTTCCAAGAAATTCGGAAGTAATTTTGAATATATCACATATTTTTTTAAAAAGACCAAAAGCATTGAAAAAAATCGAAAAGTATTGCAAAATGATGTTTTACTGCATTTTTCGACGATTTAGAGCTTTTAGATCATTTTTCAGATAACCTTATTTTTTAGCTAAAATTCATGGATTTTCAAACATTTTTATCAGAATTACTGATGAAATTGAATTTTATGCTAAAAGTAACTTAAATATGACATTTTAGGTCAGTATTGTGTCAATACATATTTCAAGTGTGAAAATCCAAGTATTTCAGCTAAAAAGTAAGGCTTGTTTTAAAAGTGCTCTAAATGCTACAAATCGTCGAAATATGAAGTAAAACATCATTTTTACCATATTTATCGATTTCTTCAATGCTTTTGCAATTTTTAAAAATACATGTAGCATTGAAAAAAATCGAAAAATATGGTAAAATGATGTTTTACTGCATATTTTGACGATATTCAGCATTTAGAGCACTTTAAAATTAATCCTTACTTTTTATCTAAAATACATGGATTTTCACACTTTAAATATTTATTGACACAATACTACACTAAAACGTCATATTTAAGTTACTTACAGCATAAAATTCAATTCCATCAGCAATTCTGATCAAAAAAATTGAAAATCCATGAATTTTAGCAAAAAAATCAGATTTGTCTGAAAAGGGTTCTATATGCTCTAAATCTTCGAAATATGCAGTAAAACATCATTTAGCCATATTTTTTTTATTTTTTCAATGCTTTGCTATTTTTTAAAAATAAATGAATTATTCAAAACTATTTCTGAATTTCATCGAAAATTTATGGGCTTTTTGAAAAATATGTAATATACTTTGAAATGTTGAAAAGGGTTGAAAATTTCAATTCCATCAGTAATTCTGATAAAAAAGCTTGAAAGGTGTTCTAAATGCTCTAAATCGTCGAAATATGCAGTAAAACATCATTTTGCCATATTTTTCGATTTTTTCAATGCAATATTCAAAATCATTTCTAATTTTCATCGAAATTTTATGGGCCTTTTGAAAAATGTGTAATATACTTTAAAATGTTGAAAACGCTCGAAAATTTCCATTCCATCAGTAATTTTGATAAAAAAGTTTGAAAATCCATGAGTTTTAGCTAAAAAATCAGGTTTGTCTGAAAAGTGTTCTAAATGCTCCAAATCGTCAAAATATGCAGTAAAACATCATTTTACAATATTTTTCGATTTTTTTCAATGCTTCAGGTATTTCATATATTTCAGGTACTTCTTATATTTCATATATTTTTTTAAAAATAACAAAAGCTTTGAAAAAATCGAAAAACATGGCATATTTCGACGATTTAGAGCATTTAGAACACTTCAGACAAACCTGATTTTTTAGCTAAAATTCATGAATTTTCATACCTTTTTATCAGAATTACTCATCTAATTGAATTTTATGCTGAAAGTAACTTAAATATGACATTTCAGTGTAGTATTGTGTCAATGAATATTTCAAGTGTAAAAATCCATGTATTTTAGCTTAAAAGTAAGGTTTAATTGAAAAGTGCTCTAAATGCTGAAAATCGTTGAAATATGCAGTAAAACATCATTTTACCATATTTTTCAATTTTTTCAATACTTTTCGTATTTTTAAAAACTATATGAAATATTCAAAATTATTTCCGATTCTCATCGGAATTTTATGGGCTTTTTGAAAAATATGTAATATTCTTTAAAATGTTGAAAAGTCTCGAAAATTTCAATTCCATCAGCAATTCTGATAAAAAAGTTTGAAAATCCACGAATTTTAGCTAAAAAAAATCAGGTTTGTCTGAAAAGTGTTCTAAATGCTCCAAATCGTCGAAATATGCAGTAAAACATCATTTTACCATATTTTTCGATATTTTTAATGCTTCAGGTATTTCATATATTTCATATATTTTTTAAAAATACCAAAAGCATTTACAAAATCGAAAAATATGGCAAAATGATGTTTTTCTGCATATTTCGACGATTTAGATAATTTAGAACGCTTTTCAGACGAACCTGATTTATTAGCTTAAATTTATGGATTTTCAAACTTTTTTATCAGAATTACTGATGGAATTGAATTTTTCGAGCCTTTTCAGCATTTTAAAGTATATTATATATTTTTCAAAAAACCCATAAAATTTGCAAGAAATTCGGAAATAATTTTGAATATATCACACATTTTTTTAAAAAGACCTAAAGCATTGAAAAAAATCGAAAAATATGACAAAATGATGTTTTACTGCACATTTCGACAATTTAGAGCATTTAGATCACTTGTCAGACAAACCTGATTTTTTAGCTAAAATTCATGGATTTTCAAATATTTTTAGCAGAATTACTGATGGAATTGAATTTTATGCTGAAAGTAACTTAAAAAATACATTGTAGTGTTGTATTGTGTCAATAAATATTTCAAACACAAATAACCCGCACATAAAAGACAGAAGCTTACGACGACGTTTCGGTCCGACTTGGACCATTGACAAAGTCACACTGTGACTTTGACTTTTATGTGCGGGTTATTTGTGTATCATTCCAGTCACGGTATTGTGCCTTTTTGTTATAAATATTTCAAGTGTGAAAATCCATGTATTTTAGCTAAAAAGTAAGGTTTAACTGAAAAGTGCTCTAAATGCTGAAAATCGTCGAAATATGCAGTAAAACATCATTTTACCATTTTTTTCGATTTTTTCAATGCTTCAGGTATTTTTAAAAATAGCAAAAGCATTGAAAAATCGAAAAATATTTTAAAATGATGTTTTACTGCATATTTCGACGAATTGGAGCATTTAGAGCATTTTTCAAACAAATCTTACCTTTTAGCTAAAATACGTGGATTTTTACACTTGAAATATGTATTAAATGATATGTATTAAATATGTATTAAATGTTAAATGATCAGTTATGGAAGGAGAAAAGAGAATATGAATGTGTAAATTCAAGAATTATGTGGATTAAAGTAAAGGTTGGATGCGAGAAGTGGGTCATAATAAGCGTGTATGCACCTGGAGAAGAGAGGAATGCAGAGGAGAGAGATAGATTTTGGGAGATGTTAAGTGAATGTATAGGAGCCTTTGAACCAAGTGAGAGAGTAATTGTGGTAGGGGACCTGAATGCTAAAGTAGGAGAAACTTTTAGAGAGAGTGTGGTAGGTAAGTTTGGGGTGCCAGGTGTAAATGATAATGGGAGCCCTTTGATTGAACTTTGTATAGAAAGAGGTTTAGTTATAGGTAATACATATTTTAAGAAAAAGAGGATAAATAAGTATACAAGATATGATGTAGGGCGAAATGACAGTAGTTTGTTGGATTATGTATTGGTAGATAAAAGACTGTTGAGTAGACTTCAGGATGTACATGTTTATAGAGGGGCCACAGATATATCAGATCACTTTCTAGTTGTAGCTACACTGAGTGTAAAAGGTAGATGGGATACAAGGAGAATAGAAGCATCAGGGAAGAGAGAGGTGAAGGTTTATAAACTAAAAGAGGAGGCAGTTAGGGTAAGATATAAACAGCTATTGGAGGATAGACGAGCTAATGAGAGCATAGGCAGTGGGGTCGAAGAGGTATGGGGTAGGTTTAAAAATGTAGTGTTAGAGTGTTCAGCAGAAGTTTGTGGAAGGGAAGGAGGAGCGATTGGTGGAATGATGATCTAAAGAGAGTAGTAAGGGAGAAAAAGTTAGCATATGAGAAGTTTTTACAAAGGAGAAGTGATGCAAGGAGGGAAGAGTATATGGAGAAAAAGTATGGAGAAAAAGAGAGAGAGGTTAAGAGTGGTGAAGCAATGTAAAAAGAGAGCAAATGAGAGAGTGGGTGAGATGTTATCAACAAATTTTGTTGAAAATAAGAAAAAGTTTTGGAGTGAGATTAACAAGTTAAGAAAGCCTAGAGAACAAATGGATTTGTCAGTTAAAAATAGGAGAGGAGAGTTATTATGGCAGAGAGCATGCATAGTTCCTTTGTATAAAGGCAAAGGGGATAAAAGAGAGTGCAAAAATTATAGGGGGATAAGTCTGTTGAGTATACCTGGTAAAGTGTATGGTAGAGTTATAATTGAAAGAATTAAGAGTAAGACGGAAAATAGGATAGCAGATGAACAAGGAGGCTTTAGGAAAGGTAGGGGGGTGTGTGGACCAGGTGTTTACAGTGAAACACATAAGTGAACAGTATTTAGATAAGGCTAAAGAGGTCTTTGTGGCATTTATGGATTTGGAAAAGGCGTATGACAGGGTGGATAGGGGGGCAATGTGGCAGATGTTGCAAGTGTATGGTGTAGGAGGTAGGTTACTGAAAGCAGTGAAGAGTTTTTACGAGGATAGTGAGGCTCAAGTTAGAGTATGTAGGAAAGAGGGAAATTTTTTCCCAGTAAAAGTAGGCCTTAGACAAGGATGTGTGATGTCACCGTGGTTGTTTAATATATTTATAGATGGGGTTGTAAGAGAAGTAAATGCTAGGGTCTTGGCAAGAGGCGTGGAGTTAAAAGATAAAGAATCACACATAAAGTGGGAGTTGACACAGCTGCTCTTTGCTGATGACACTGTGCTCTTGGGAGATTCTGAAGAGAAGTTGCAGAGATTGGTGGATGAATTTGGTAGGGTGTGCAAAAGAAGAAAATTAAAGGTGAATACAGGAAAGAGTAAGGTTATGAGGATAACAAAAAGATTAGGTGATGAAAGATTGAATATCAGATTGGAGGGAGAGAGTATGGAGGAGGTGAACGTATTCAGATATTTGGGAGTGGACGTGTCAGCAGATGGGTCTATGAAAGATGAGGTGAATCATAGAATTGATGAGGGAAAAAGAGTGAGTGGTGCACTTAGGAGTCTGTGGAGACAAAGAACTTTGTCCTTGGAGGCAAAGAGGGGAATGTATGAGAGTATAGTTTTACCAACGCTCTTATATGGGTGTGAAGCATGGGTGATGAATGTTGCAGCGAGGAGAAGGCTGGAGGCAGTGGAGATGTCATGTCTGAGGGCAATGTGTGGTGTGAATATAATGCAGAGAATTCGTAGTTTGGAAGTTAGGAGGAGGTGCAGGATTACCAAAACTGTTGTCCACAGGGCTGAGGAAGGGTTGTTGAGGTGGTTCGGACATGTAGAGAGAATGGAGCGAAACAGAATGACTTCAAGAGTGTATCAGTCTGTAGTGGAAGGAAGGCGGGGTAGGGGTCGGCCTAGGAAAGGTTGGAGGGAGGGGGTAAAGGAGGTTTTGTGTGCGAGGGGCTTGGACTTCCAGCAGGCATGCGTGAGCGTGTTTGATAGGAGTGAATGGAGACAAATGGTTTTTAATACTTGACGTGCTGTTGGAGTGTGAGCAAAGTAACATTTATGAAGGGGTTCAGGGAAACCGGCAGGCCGGACTTGAGTCCTGGAGATGGGAAGTACAGTATCTGCATTCTGAAGGAGGGGTGTTAATGTTGCAGTTTAAAAACAGTAGTGTAAAGCACCCTTCTGGCAAGACAGTGATGGAGTGAATGATGGCGAAAGTTTTTCTTTTTCGGGCCACCCTGCCTTGGTGGGAATCGGCCAGTGTGATAATAAAAAATAAATAATTCTAAATGCTCTAAATCGTCGAAATATGCAATAAAACATCATTTTGCCATATTTTTCGATTTTTTTCAATGCTTTTGCTAATTTTAAAAAAAATGAATGAAATATTCAAAATTATTTTTGAATTATATCGAAATTTTATGGGCTTTTTTAAAAATATTTAATATACTTTAAAATGTTGAAAACGCTCAAAAATTTCAATTCCATCAGTATTTCTGATAAAAAAGCTTGAAAATCCATGAATTTTTGGTAAAAAATCAGGTTTGTCTGAAAAGTGATCTAAATGTTCTAAATCGTCGAAATATGCAGTAAAACATCACTTTGCCATATTTTTCGATTTTTTTTCAAAGCCTTTGGTACTTTTAAAAACTATATGAAATATTCAAAATTATTTCTGAATTTCATCGAAATTTTATGGGCTTTTTGAAAAATATGTAATATACTTTAAAATGTTGAAAAGGTCCGAAAATTTCAATTCCATCAGTAATTCTGATAAAAAAAAGTTTGAAAATTCATGAATTTTAGCTAAAAACTCAGGTTTATCTGAAGTGTTCTAAATGCTCCAAATCGTCGAAATATGCAGTAAAACATCATTTTACCATATTTTTCGATTTTTTCAATGCTTTTGGTATTTTTAAATAATAAATTAAATATTCAAAATTATTTCTGAATTTCATCGAAATTTTATGGGCTTTTTGAAAAATATGTAATATACTTTAAAATGTTGAAAAGCCTCGAAAATTTCAATTCCATCAGTAATTCTGATAAAAAAAAACTTGAAAAGTGTTCTAAATGCTCTAAATCGTCGAAATATGCAGTGAAACATCATTTTGTCATATTTTTCGATTTTTTCAATGCTTTTGCGATTTAAAAAAAAAAAAGTTTGAAAATCCATGAATTTCAGCTAAAAAATCAAGTTTATCTGAAAAGTGTTCTATATGCTCCAAATCGTCGAAATATGCAGTAAAACATCATTTTAGCATATTTTTCGATATTTTCAATGCTTCAGGTATTTCATATATTTCATGTATTTCATATATTTCATATATTTTTTAAAAATACCAAAAGCATTTTAGAAAACGAAAAATGTGGCAAAATGATGTTTTACTGCATATTTCGACGATTTAGAGCATTTGGAACACTTTTCAGACAAACCTGATTTTTTAGCTAAAATTCATGGATTTTCAAACTTTTTTATCAGAATTACTGATGGAATTGAATTTTATGCTGAAAGTAACTTAAATATGACATTTTAGTGTAGTATTGTGTCAATAAATATTTTCAAGTGTGAAAATCCATATATTTTAGCTAAAAAGTAAGTTTAAATTGAAAAGTGCTCTAAATGCTGAAAATCGTTGAAAAATGCAGTAAAACTTCATTTTACCATATTTTTCGATTTTTTTCAATGCTCCAGGTATTTTTACAAATAGCAAAAGAATTGACAAAAATCGAAAAATGTAGTAAAATGATGATTTGGAGCATTTAGAGCACTTTTCAAACAAACTTTACTTTTTAGCTAAAATACATTGATTTTCACACTTGAAATATGTATTGACACAATACTACACTAAAATCTCATATTTAAGTTACTTTCAGCATGAAATTCAATTCCATCAGTAAGTCTGATAAAAGAGTTTGAAAATCCATGTTTCGACGATTTAGAGCATTTAGAAGACTTTTCAAGATTTTTTATCAGAATTACTGATGGAATTGAAATCTTCGATCCTTTTCAACATTTTAAAATACATTACATATTTTTCAAAAAGCCCATAAAATTTCGATGAAATTCAGAAATTATTTTGAATGTTTCATTTATTTTTTAAAAATACCAAAAGCCTTGAAAAAAATCGAAAAAATATGGCTAAATGATGTTTTACTGCATATTTCGACGATTTAGAGCATTTAGAACACTTTTCAGACAACCCTGGTTCTTTAGCAAAAGTTATAATGGATTTTAAATTTTTTTATCAGAATTACTGATGGAATTGAATTTTATGCTGAAAGTAACTTAAATATGACATTTTAGTGTAGTATTGTGTAAATAAATATTTCAAGTGTGAAAATCCATGTATTTTAGCTAAAATGTAAGGTTTAATTGAAAAGTGCTCTAAATGGTGAAAATCGTCGAAATATGTAGTAAAACATCATTTTACCATATTTTTCGATTTTTTCAATGCTTTTGTTATTTTTAAAAATACCTGAAGCATTGAAGAAAATCGAAAAATATGGTAAAATTATGTTTTACTGCATATTTCGACGATTTTCAGCATTTAGAGCACTTTTCAATTAAACCTTACCTTTTAGCTAAAATACATGGATTTTCACACTTGAAATATGTATTGAGACAATACTTTCTGCATAAAATTCAATTCCAGCAGTAATGCTGATAAAAAAGTTTAAGAATCCATGAATTTTAGCTAAAAAATCAGATTTGCCTGAAAAGTATTCCAAATGCTCTAAATAGTCGAAATATGCAGTAAAACATAATTTTGCCACATTTTTCGATTTCTAAAATGCTTTTGGTATTTTTGAAAATATATGAAATATATGAAATACCTGAAAAATATGAAATACCTGAATCATTGCAAAAATCGAAAAATATGGTAAAATGATGTTTTACTGCATGTTTGGACGATTTGGAGCATTTAGAACACTTTTCGGATAAACCTGATTTTTTAGCTAAAATTCAAGGATTTTCAGACTTTTTTATCAGAATTACTGATGGAATTGAAATTTTCGAGCCTTTTCAACATTTTAAAGTATATCACATATTTTTCTAAAAGCCCATAAAATTTCGATGAAATTCAGAAATAATTTTGAATATTTCATATATTTTTTTTAAAATACCAAAAGCATTGAAAAAATCAGAAAAATATGGGAAAATGATGTTTTACTGCATATTTCGACGATTTTCAGAATTTAGAGCACTTTTCAATTAATCCTTACTTTTTATCTAAAATACATGGATTTTCACTCTTGAAATATTTATTGACACAATACTACGCATAAAATTCAATTCCATCAGTAATTATGATAAAACAAAATTGAAAATCCATGAATTTTAGCTAAAAATTCAGGTTTGTCTGAATAGGGTTCTAAATGCTCTAAATCTTCGAAATATGCAGTAAAACATCATTAAGCCATATTTTTTTTATTTTCTCAATGCTTTTGGTATTTTTAAAAAATAAACGAAATATTCAAAACTATTTCTGAATTTCATCGAAATTTTATGGGCTTTTTGAAAAATGTGTAATATACTTTAAAATGTTGAAAACGGTTGAGAATTTCAATTCCATCAGTAATTCTGATAAAAAAAGCTTGAAAAGTGTTCTAAATGCTCTAAATCGTCGAAATATGCAGTAAAACATTATTTTCCCATATTTTTCGATTTTTTCAATGCAATATTCAAAATTATTTCCGAATTTCATTGAAATTTTATGGGCTTTTTGAAAAATATGTAATATAATTTAAAATGTTGAAAATGCTCGAAAATTTCCATTCCATCATAATTCTGATAAAAAAGTTTCAAAATCCATGAATATTAGCTAAAAAAAATCACGTTTGTCTGAAAAGTATTCTAAATGCTCCAAATCGTCGAAATATGCAGTAAAACATCAGTTTACAGTATTTTTCGATTTTTTCAATGTATTTCAAATATTTCAGGTACTTCATATATTTCATATATTTTTTTAAAAATAACAAAAGCTTTGAAAAAATCGAAAAATATGGCAAAATGATGTTTTACTGCATATTTCGACAATTTAGAGCATTTAGAACACTTTTCAGCCAAACCTGATTTTTTAGCTAAAATTCATGAATTTTCAAACCTTTTTATCAGAATTACTCATCTAATTGAATTATATGCTGAAAGTAACTTAAATATGGCATTTTAGTGTAGTATTGTGTCAATAAATATTTCAAGTGTGAAAATCCATGTATTTTAGCTAAAAAGTAAGGTTTAGTTGAAAAGTGCTCTAAATGCTGAAAATCGTCGATATATGCAGTAAAACATCATTTTATCATATTTTTCGATTTTTTCAATGCTTTTCGTATTTTTAAAAACTGTATGAAATATTCAAAATTATTCCTGAATTTCATCGGAATTTTATGGGCATTTTGAAAAAATATGTAATATACTTTAAAATGTTGAAAAGTCTCGAAAATTTCAATTCCATCAGCAATTCTGATGAAAAAGTTTAAAAATCCACGAATTTTAGCTAAAAAAAATCAGGTTTGTGTGAAAAGTGTTCTAAATGCTCCAAATCGTCGAAATATGCAGTAAAATATCATTTTACCATATTTTTCGATTTTTTCAATGCTTCAGGTATTTCATATATATCAGGTATTTCATATATTTCATAT
Organism: Cherax quadricarinatus; assembly: GCF_038502225.1. Classification (NCBI taxonomy): domain Eukaryota; kingdom Metazoa; phylum Arthropoda; class Malacostraca; order Decapoda; family Parastacidae; genus Cherax; species Cherax quadricarinatus. The sequence goes on along the minus strand of NW_027195505.1, from coordinate 9,030 downwards.
ATTTTTAAAAAATACCAAAAGCATTTAAAAAATCGAAAAATATGGCAAAATGATATTTTACTGCATATTTCGATGATTTAGATCATTTAGAACGCTTTTCAGACAAACCTGATTTTTTAGCTGAAATTCATAGATTTCCAAACTTTTTTATCAGAATTACTGATGGAATTGTATTTTTGGAGCCTTTTCAGCATTTTAAAGTATATTACATATTTTTCAAAACGCCCATCAAATTTCCAAGAAATTCGGAAATAATTTTAAATATATCACATATTTTTAAAAAGACCAAAAGCATTGAAAAAAAATCGAAAAATATGGCAAAATGATGTTTTACTGCATCATTTTGATATATTTTTCGATCTTTTTCAATGCAATATTCAAAATTATTTCTGAATTTCATCGAAATTTTATGGGCTTTTTGAAAAATATGTAATATACTTTAAAAAGTTGAAAACGTTCGAAAATTTCCATTCCATCAGTAATTCTGATAAAAAATTTTGAAAATCTATGAAAATCTATGAAATATTCAAAACTATTTCTGAATTTCATTGAAATTTTATGGGATTTTTGAAAAATGTGTAATATACTTTAAAACGTTGAAAAGGGTCGAAAATTTAAATTCCATCAGTAATTCTGAAAAAAAAAGCTTGAAAAGTGTTCTAAATGCTCTAAATCGTCAAAATATGCAGTAAAACATCATTTTGCCATATTTTTCGATTTTTTCAATGCAATATTCAAAATTATTTCTGAATTTCATCGAAATTTTATGGGCTTTTTGAAAAATATGTAAAATACTTTAAAAAGTTGAAAACGTTCGAAAATTTCCATTCCATCAGTAATTCTGATAAAAAAGTTTGAAAATCTCTGAATTTTTGCTAAAAAATCAGGTTTGTCTGAAAAGTGTTCTAAATGCTCCAAATCGTCGAAATATGCAGCAAAACATCATTTTACAATATTTTTCGATTTTTTTCAATGCTTCAGGTATTTCATATATTTCAGGTACTTCATATATTTCATATATTTTTTTTAAAAATAACAAAAGCTTTGATAAATTCGAAATACATTGCAAACTGATGTTTTGCTGCATATTTCGACGATTTAGAGCATATAGAACACTTTTCAGAAAAACCTGATTTTTTAGCTAAAATTCATGAATTTTTAAACCTTTTTATCAAAATTACTCATCTAATTGAATTTTATAGTGAAAGTAACTTAAATATGACATTTCAGTGTAGTATTGTGTCAATAAATATTTCAAGTGTGAAAATCCATGTATTTTAGCAAAAAAGTAAGGTTTAATTGAAAAGTGCTCTAAATGCTGAAAATCGATTTTTCAATGCTTCATGTATTTTTAAAAATAGCAAAAGCATTGAAAATATCGAAAAATATGGTAAAAAAATGTTTTACTGCACATTTCGACCATTTGGAGCATTTAGAGCACTTTTCAAACAAACCTTACTTTTTAGCTAAAATACATTGATTTTCACACTTGAAATATGTATTCACACAATACTACACTAAAAGGTCATATTTAAGTTACTTTCAGCATGAAATTCAATTCTATCAGTATGTTTGAAAACCCATGAATTTTAGCTAAAAAATCAGGTTTGTCTGAAAAGTATTCCAAATGCCCTAAATCATCGAAATATGCAGTAAAACATCATTTCTAAAATGCTTTGGGTATTTTAAAAAATATATGAAATATATGAAATACCTGAAAAATATGAAATACCTGAAGCATTGAAAAAATGGAAAAAAAATGTGGTAAAATGATGTTTTACTGCATATTTCGACGATTTGAGCATTTACAACACTTTTAACACAAACCTGATTTTTTAGCTAAAATTCATGGATTTTCAAACTTTTTTATCAGAATTACTGATGGAATTGAATTTTATGCTGAAAGTAACTTAAATATGATTTTAGTGTAGTATTGTGTCAAAACATATTTCAACTGTGAAAATCCATGTGTTTTAGCTAAAAAGTAAGGTTTGTTTTAAAAGTTTTCTAAATGCTACAAATCGTCGAAATATGCAGTAAAACATCATTTTACCATATTTTCGTTTTCTTCAATGCTTTTGCTATTTTTAAAAATACCTGAAACATTGAAAAAATCGAAAAATATATTAAAATGATGTTTTACTGCATATTCCAACGATTTTCAGCATTTAGAGCACTTTTCAACTAAACCTTACTTTTCATCTAAAATACATGGATTTTCACACTTGAAATGTTTATTGACACAATACTACACTAAAATGTCATATTTAAGTTACTTTCAGCATAAAATTCAATTCCATCAGTAATTCTGATAAAAAGGTTTGAAAACTCATGAGTTTTAGCTAAAAAATCAGATTTGTCTGAAAAGTCTTCTAAATGTTCTAAATCGTCGAAATATGCAGTAAAACATCATTTTGCCATGTTTGTCGATTTTTTCAAAGCTTTTGCTATTTTTAAAAAAATATATGAAATATATGAAGTACCTGAAAAATATGAAATACCTGAAGCATTGAAAAAAATCGAAAAATATTGTAAAATGATGTTTTACTGTATATTTCGACGATTTGGAACATTTAGAACACTTTTCAGACAAACCAGATTTTTTAGATAAAATTCATGGATTTTCAAACTTTTTTATCAGAATTACTGATGGAATTGAAATTTTCGAGTGTTTTCAACATTTTAAAGTATATTACATATTTTTTCCAAAAGCTCATAAAATTATGATGAAATTCAGAAATAATTTTGAATATTTCATATATGTTTTTTAAAAATAGCAAAAGCATTGAAAACATCTAAAAATATGGTAAAATGATGCATTACTGCATATTTCGACGATTTAGAGTATTTAGAACACTTTTCAGGCTAACGTGATTTTATCAGAATTACTGATGGAATGGAAATTTTCGAGCCTTTGCAACATTTTAAAGTATATTACATATTTTTCAAAAAGCCCATAAAATTTCGATGAAATTCAGAAACAGTTTTGAATATTTCATTTATTTTTTAAAAATAATAAAAGCATTGAAAAAAATAAAAAAAATATGACAAAATGATGTTTTACTGCATATTTCGTCGATTTAGAGCATTTAGATCACTTTTCAGACAAACCTGATTTTTTAGCTAAAATTCATGTATTTTCAAACTTTTTTACCAGAATTACTGAAGAAATTGAATTTCATGCTGAAAATAACTTAAATATGACATTTTAGTGTAGTATTGTGTCAATACATATATCAAGTGAGAAAATCCATGTATTTTAGCTGAAAAGTAAGGTTTGCTTGAAAAGTGCTCTAAATGTTCCAATTCGTCGAAATATGCAATGAAACATCAGTTTACCATATTTGTCGATTTTTTTCAATGCTTTTGCTATTTTTAAAAATACCTGAAGCATTGAAAAAAATCGAAAAAAAATATGGTAAAATGATGTTTTACTGCATATTTCGACGATTTGGAGCAGTTAGAACACTTTTCATACAAACCTCATTTTTTATTTAAAATTCATGGATTTTCAAACTTTTTTATCAGAATTACTGATGGAATTGAAATTTTCGAGGCTTTTCAACATTTTGAAGTATATCACATATTCTTCAAAAAGCCAAAAAATTTCAATGAAATTCAGAAATAATTTTGAATATTTCACATATTTTTTAAAAAATAGCAAAAGCATTGAAAAAAACGAAAAATATGGCAAAATGATGTTTTACTGCATATTTCGACGATTTAGAGAATTTAGATCACTTTTTAGATAAACCTGATTTTTTAGCTAAAATTCATAGATTTTCAAATTTTTTTATCAGAATTACTGATGGAATTGAAATTTTCGGGCCTTATCAACATTTTAAAGTGCATTACCTATTTTTCAAAAATCCCATAAAATTTTGATGAAATTCAGAAATAATTTTGAATATTTCATATATTTTTTAAAAATACCAAAATTGCAAAATGATGTTTTACTGCATATTTCGACGTTTTAGAGCATTTAGAACACTTTTCACTCAAACCTGATTTTTTAGCTAAAATTCATGGATTTTCAAATTTTTTAAGCAGAATTACTGACGGTATGGAATTTTATGCTGAAAGCAACTTAAATATGAAATGGTAGTGTAGTATTGTGTCAATAAATATTTCAAGTGTGAAAATCCATGTATTTTAGCTAAAAAGTGAGGTTTATTTCAAAAGTGTTCTAAATGCTCTAAATCGTCGAAATATGCAGTAAAACATCATGTTACCATATTTTTCGATTTTTTCAAAGCTTCAGGTATTTTTAAAAATAGCAAAAGCATTGAAAAAATCGAAAAATATTTTAAAATGATGTTTTACTGCATATTTCGAGGATTTCGAGCATTTAGAGCACTTTTCAAACAAACCTAACTTTTTAGCTAAAATACATGGATTTTTACACTTGAAATATGTATTAACACAATACTACACTAAAATGTCATATTTATGTTACCTTCAGCATAAAATTCAATTCCATCAGCAATTCTGATAAAAAAGTTTGAAAATCCAAGAATTTTAGCTAAAAAATCAGGTTTGTCTGAAAAGTGCTCTAAATGCTCCAAATCGTCGAAATATGCAGTAAAACATCATTTTGCCATATTTTTCGATTTTTTCAATACCTTTCCTATTTTTAAAAATTGCAAAAGCATTGAAAAAATCGAAAAATATTTTAAAATGATGTTTTACTGCATATATCGATCATTTTCAGCATCATTTTGCCATATTTTTCGATTTTTTTTAATGCTTTTGGTATTTTTAAAAACTATGCGAAATATTCAAAATTATTTCTGAATTTCACCGAAATTTTATAGGCTTTTTCAAAAATATGTAATATACTTTAAAATGTTGAAAAGGCTCGAAAATTTAAATTCCGTCTGTAATTCTGATGAAAAAGCTTGAAAATCCATGAATTTTAGCTAAAAAATCGGATTTGTCTGAAAAGTACTCTAAATGCTCCAAATCGTCGAAATATGCAGTAAAACACCATTTTACCATATTTTTCGATTTTTTCAAAGCTTCAGGTATTTCATATATATCAGGTATTTAGTATATTTCTTAAATTTTTAAAAAATACCAAAAGCATTGAAAAAAAATCGAAAAATATGGCAAAATGATGTTTTACTGCATATTTCGACGATTAAGAGCATTAAGAACACTTCTAAGACAAACCTGATTTTTTAGCTAAAATTCATGGATTTTCAATTTTTTTTTTCAGAATTACTGATCGAATTGAATTTTATGCTGAAAGTCACTTAAATATGACATTTTAGTGTTGTATTGTGTCAATAAATATTTCAAGTGTGAAAATCCATGTATTTTAGCAAAAAAGTAAGGTTTAATTGACAAGTGTTCTAAATGCCGAAAATCGTCGAAATATGCAGTAAAACATCATTTTACCATATTTTTCGATTTTTCAATGCTTCATGTATTTTATAAAACTAGCAAAAGCATTGAAAAAATTCGAAAATATTGTAAAATGATGTTTTACTGCATATTTCGACGATTTGGAGCATTTAGTGAACTTTTCAAACAAACCTTACTTTTTAGCTAAAATACATTGATTTTCACACTTGAAATGTGTATTGACACAATACTACAGTAAAATGTCATATTTAAGTTACTTTCAGCATGAAATTGAATTCCATCAGTAAATCTGATAATAGAGTTTGAAAATCCATATATCGACTATTTAGAGCATTTAGAACACTTTTCAAGCTATTTTTATCAGAATTACTGATGGAATTGAAATTTTCGAGCCTTTTCAACATTTTAAAGTATATTACATAAAGTATATTACATACTGCATATTTCGACGATTTGGAGCATTTAGAGCGCTTTTCAAACAAACCTTACTTTTTAGCTAAAACACATGGATTTTCATACTTCAAATACGTATTGACACAATACTACACTAAAATATCATATTTAAGTTACTTTCAGCATAAAATTCAATTCCATCAAAAATTCTGATGATAAAGTTTGAAAATTCATGAATTTTAGCTAAAAAATCAGGTTTGTCTGAAAAGTGATCTAAATGCTGTAAATCGTCGAAATATGCAGTAAAACATCTTATATACATGTTATATACTTTAAAATGTTGAAAAGGCTCGAAAATTTCAATTCCGACAGTAATTCCGATTAAAAAGTTTCAAAATTCTTGAATTTTAGCTAAAAAATCAGGTTTTACTGCATATTTCGACGATTTGGAGCATTTAGACCACTTTTCAAACAAACCTTACTTTTTAGCTAAAATACATGGATTATCACACTTGAAACATGTATTGACACAATACTACACTAAAATGTCATATTTAAGTTACTTTCAGCATAAAATTCAATGAAAGTTAAGACACATGTGCAACATCTGGATATCTTTATTGTAGACGTTTCGCCATCCAGTGGCTTTATCAATACAGATTCTAGGACATAATAGGAAGACAGTAGAACTATATACAAAAGATGAGGTAATCAGTCCCTCGGCCTTGGAGTTAGTGTTCACAGCATCGTGGTGGAGGAGAGTCTGGAGCAAAGGCAAGAAGACTGGCGTTTTTATAGGCGTCAGTGGATGGGACGGGCAGCAGACGAGGGCAGTCACTGGTAGGCGGGATTCCCCAGTGGAAGTAGGTCCTTCCCAAAGAGATGGGTTAGTTGCAGCAGCCGTGAAGAAGGTCTTGTAGATGTCCTCTGAACCAAGATTCCATGATGTTGCAGTGTCTGACAAGTTGTGCAAGAAAGGTATAAAATACCGACAATATGAAAGTTAAGACACATGTGCAACATCTGGATATCTTTATTGTAGACGTTTCGCCATCCAGTGGCTTTATCAATACAGATTCTAGGACATAATAGGAAGACAGTAGAACTATATACAAAAGATGAGGTAATCAGTCCCTCGGCCTTGGAGTTAGTGTTCACAGCATCGTGGTGGAGGAGAGTCTGGAGCAAAGGCAAGAAGACTGGCGTTTTTATAGGCGTCAGTGGATGGGACGGGCAGCAGACGAGGGCAGTCACTGGTAGGCGGGATTCCCCAGTGGAAGTAGGTCCTTCCCAAAGAGATGGGTTAGTTGCAGCAGCCGTGAAGAAGGTCTTGTAGATGTCCTCTGAACCAAGATTCCATGATGTTGCAGTGTCTGACAAGTTGTGCAAGAAAGGTATAAAATACCGACAATATGAAAGTTAAGACACATGTGCAACATCTGGATATCTTTATTGTAGACGTTTCGCCATCCAGTGGCTTTATCAATACAGATTCTAGGACATAATAGGAAGACAGTAGAACTATATACAAAAGATGAGGTAATCAGTCCCTCGGCCTTGGAGTTAGTGTTCACAGCATCGTGGTGGAGGAGAGTCTGGAGCAAAGGCAAGAAGACTGGCGTTTTTATAGGCGTCAGTGGATGGGACGGGCAGCAGACGAGGGCAGTCACTGGTAGGCGGGATTCCCCAGTGGAAGTAGGTCCTTCCCAAAGAGATGGGTTAGTTGCAGCAGCCGTGAAGAAGGTCTTGTAGATGTCCTCTGAACCAAGATTCCATGATGTTGCAGTGTCTGACAAGTTGTGCAAGAAAGGTATAAAATACCGACAATATGAAAGTTAAGACACATGTGCAACATCTGGATATCTTTATTGTAGACGTTTCGCCATCCAGTGGCTTTATCAATACAGATTCTAGGACATAATAGGAAGACAGTAGAACTATATACAAAAGATGAGGTAATCAGTCCCTCGGCCTTGGAGTTAGTGTTCACAGCATCGTGGTGGAGGAGAGTCTGGAGCAAAGGCAAGAAGACTGGCGTTTTTATAGGCGTCAGTGGATGGGATGGGCAGCAGACGAGGGCAGTCACTGGTAGGCGGGATTCCCCAGTGGAAGTAGGTCCTTCCCAAAGAGATGGGTTAGTTGCAGCAGCCGTGAAGAAGGTCTTGTAGATGTCCTCTGAACCAAGATTCCATGATGTTGCAGTGTCTGACAAGTTGTGCAAGAAAGGTATAAAATACCGACAATATGAAAGTTAAGACACATGTGCAACATCTGGATATCTTTATTGTAGACGTTTCGCCATCCAGTGGCTTTATCAATACAGATTCTAGGACATAATAGGAAGACAGTAGAACTATATACAAAAGATGAGGTAATCAGTCCCTCGGCCTTGGAGTTAGTGTTCACAGCATCGTGGTGGAGGAGAGTCTGGAGCAAAGGCAAGAAGACTGGCGTTTTTATAGGCGTCAGTGGATGGGACGGGCAGCAGACGAGGGCAGTCACTGGTAGGCGGGATTCCCCAGTGGAAGTAGGTCCTTCCCAAAGAGATGGGTTAGTTGCAGCAGCCGTGACTGCCCTCGTCTGCTGCCCGTCCCATCCACTGACGCCTATAAAAACGCCAGTCTTCTTGCCTTTGCTCCAGACTCTCCTCCACCACGATGCTGTGAACACTAACTCCAAGGCCGAGGGACTGATTACCTCATCTTTTGTATATAGTTCTACTGTCTTCCTATTATGTCCTAGAATCTGTATTGATAAAGCCACTGGATGGCGAAACGTCTACAATAAAGATATCCAGATGTTGCACATGTGTCTTAACTTTCATATTGTCGGTATTTTATACCTTTCTTGCACAACTTGTCAGACACTGCAACATCATGGAATCTTGGTTCAGAGGACATCTACAAGACCTTCTTCACGGCTGCTGCAACTAACCCATCTCTTTGGGAAGGACCTACTTCCACTGGGGAATCCCGCCTACCAGTGACTGCCCTCGTCTGCTGCCCGTCCCATCCACTGACGCCTATAAAAACGCCAGTCTTCTTGCCTTTGCTCCAGACTCTCCTCCACCACGATGCTGTGAACACTAACTCCAAGGCCGAGGGACTGATTACCTCATCTTTTGTATATAGTTCTACTGTCTTCCTATTATGTCCTAGAATCTGTATTGATAAAGCCACTGGATGGCGAAACGTCTACAATAAAGATATCCAGATGTTGCACATGTGTCTTAACTTTCATATTGTCGGTATTTTATACCTTTCTTGCACA